>NW_019384566.1:367819-429117 GCF_000671375.1 Centruroides sculpturatus
CCCTCACCCCCCCGCGTTGGAATTTCGAAAAATCCTTTCTTAGTGTGCGTTTCCATGACGTACCCTAACTGTGTACCAAATTTCACCTCTTTAGGTTAAGCGGTTTGCTCTGGGCGATGATGAATCAGTGAATGAATGAGTGAGTCAGTCAGGACAAGCAATTTTATATATTTAGATTTATTTACGTAATTTTTTATCAAATCACATAATAATTCTTTTTATAACTTTAAAAAAATACTATTATATGTTATTAATTAAAAATGGTGCTTTAATAATAAAAATTTTTTAGAATTTACTAATAAGAGAGAGAATATTTTAAATGTTTCTAATGTGAAAAATAAAGATAAGTTTATGAAATCTAACTTATAAACGATGATAAATATATACAATAAAAGAGCTACACAAGGGGATGGTAAAGTATTACAAGAAGGGAATATTAGAAGTGAGAATATCACGATTCATACATAAGTGTTATTGCTTCAGGTAACAAAATCATCAGATTACTTAAGAATCATTATCATGCTCAATTTTGTGTGGAAAAGGAAGGAATTAACTTCGCCTTTGCTTATTTTTTATATATATTTGTACTGACATCCTAGGGCTATAAAGTACATAACACTGTAACTACAAGATAATAGGTTGAATTCAGATAAATTTAACCCCTATAGGGCTAAATTTCGAGCAATTTTTCAGTAAAAGATTACAATTTACCCTTATGAAATCCGTAAAATCATATGTAAAAACATCCTAGAGGTTAAATGGATCCATTCTTGAAGGAATATGAAATTAGCAAGTTACTACGCTTTTTTAAAGTATAAAAAACTATCCTTTGTATGTTTATCCAATGAAGAATCCTTTAGAGATTTAGTAGAGAAATGAACTTTATCATTTTTTGTTGAGTTATTATCTATAAAAACATCATCAAATAAAGCAAATTAATTAGAATTTAATTCTGGTTTTTTTAGAAGAAAAAAAATGCAATTTGGAAATAATATGGCCGACATAAATGCTTAACTTCTTGGCCTTGTACTGTCAATAAGGTCAGCAACCTTTGATAAATGATTTTTTTAGATAGTAACTCCTATTCTGCTTCTAAAAATTTCTCTTTATACTTTAAAGTTTTAATTATAAATTCTAAATATTTATTTATTATTAAAATAGTAGTTTATTAAATACAGTACAATTGTAATACTGTATTTTAACAAGGGGCATCTAAAAACATGATAAAATCTCAAAAACATTAAACAAAATTATAAAATAAACACTATCAAAATTTATTATAGTTAATTTATACAAATAAATCTAAGACATCATCATAAATTTAGTTTTGCTTATTTCAACTTTGGTTATTTGTTTAATTAAAAATTTATTTAAAAAAATATCTTAAAACTATTGATTTTTATTAAAATTTAAATGAAATAGAATTTTTTAAATTTTAATTTTAAATCAATTGCTTTTAAATTAAATCAGCAGCATTTTAATAAGCGATTCGAGTTAGATTGAAATTAAATTTTCAATCTGTAGCTCTCGATCTATTTAGAATATTAAAATCCAAGGTTAAGAATAGGAGGTTGGGAGGCTCTAAATGGATTATCTCATTACGCTTTTAATTCTCCAAAAATAATTTGTAAATTTTATTATTTAATGTTTTAATTTTTAAATTTATAAAATTATATACTGTATATATATATTTCATTTTATGAATAATAGCTTAAGATTTAAATTTAAAACGAAGTATTTTAATGAAATTTGATGCTAAGAAAATCGAGAAATGAAATTGCATTTAAAGTATAACTCAACGTAAATAAAAATGTTTTGAAATTCATTAAATTTAAAATAAAAAATTTAAGTAATAAACCTCAAAAAATGTTAAATTTATAGTTTGCATTCTAGAATACGAACTGCAATGGTACTGTAGATCGCGAACTATAGATTGGGGAATCTTTTTTAATTTAATTCGAATCGATCATCAAAAAATTGAGAATTTAATTTCAATCTGTTTACACATTTAATTTAAAAGCAATTTATTTGTAGATAATTTATCTAAATAATTCATTAAAATAAAAGCATATCATAGAGGATGATATCAATCACATCTATAGCCTTAGAGTCATTAATCCATTTTCTGATGATGATGACTGATTTTCTTGCTTAAATATTAAAAAAAATGTATTTAAACAAATATTTGATATACTTTTATCTCTATATTTTATTTTTACAGCACATAATCATAAAGTATCGTTAATATATTCCACATTATCTATATGCATAAAAAAATCCCTTTTTGGTATTTTTGAAAGTCACAAAATGAATTTATTAAGAAAATCAGAAGAAAATGTTTTTAAAAATATTTTAAATAAAAAATTTTATCTTTAAAATACATATTTTTTATAATATCCAGTCATAATCATGACACTTTTAACTTTCACTTATCCTTCATTAACTGGAAACAATTATTATCCATATCAATTATCATTATCATCATCTTTTTAGATAATTATAATAATGATACTTTAATAATTTTTAAAGAAAAATCTACTTCATTAAAAGATAAAATAATTAACTATAGTAAATTATTAACTTCTTTGTAATATTAATTGATTTAATGTATAATTTTGAGGGTTAAAGAGTACTTTTGCTTCTCAGGAATTTCTTTAATTATTTTACCTTCTTACCATCAATTAATTTAATTATTTATTATAAAAAATACTTTAGAATTTATTCATAATTATCACTTTTCATTCAGGTTAATGACTTGTTAAAGAATTCTGGAAAACAATAAATACTTTTTCTGTANTGAATAATAGCTTAAGATTTAAATTTAAAACGAAGTATTTTAATGAAATTTGATGCTAAGAAAATCGAGAAATGAAATTGCATTTAAAGTATAACTCAACGTAAATAAAAATGTTTTGAAATTCATTAAATTTAAAATAAAAAATTTAAGTAATAAACCTCAAAAAATGTTAAATTTATAGTTTGCATTCTAGAATACGAACTGCAATGGTACTGTAGATCGCGAACTATAGATTGGGGAATCTTTTTTAATTTAATTCGAATCGATCATCAAAAAATTGAGAATTTAATTTCAATCTGTTTACACATTTAATTTAAAAGCAATTTATTTGTAGATAATTTATCTAAATAATTCATTAAAATAAAAGCATATCATAGAGGATGATATCAATCACATCTATAGCCTTAGAGTCATTAATCCATTTTCTGATGATGATGACTGATTTTCTTGCTTAAATATTAAAAAAAATGTATTTAAACAAATATTTGATATACTTTTATCTCTATATTTTATTTTTACAGCACATAATCATAAAGTATCGTTAATATATTCCACATTATCTATATGCATAAAAAAATCCCTTTTTGGTATTTTTGAAAGTCACAAAATGAATTTATTAAGAAAATCAGAAGAAAATGTTTTTAAAAATATTTTAAATAAAAAATTTTATCTTTAAAATACATATTTTTTATAATATCCAGTCATAATCATGACACTTTTAACTTTCACTTATCCTTCATTAACTGGAAACAATTATTATCCATATCAATTATCATTATCATCATCTTTTTAGATAATTATAATAATGATACTTTAATAATTTTTAAAGAAAAATCTACTTCATTAAAAGATAAAATAATTAACTATAGTAAATTATTAACTTCTTTGTAATATTAATTGATTTAATGTATAATTTTGAGGGTTAAAGAGTACTTTTGCTTCTCAGGAATTTCTTTAATTATTTTACCTTCTTACCATCAATTAATTTAATTATTTATTATAAAAAATACTTTAGAATTTATTCATAATTATCACTTTTCATTCAGGTTAATGACTTGTTAAAGAATTCTGGAAAACAATAAATACTTTTTCTGTATGCAGTACTTTGAAGGTCTATTACTTATAATTAGGTAAATATTCTGTTAAAGTATATATAGTTTTTACATTTAGCACATTTGTGTTATAAAAAAAGCAACTAGAAGCTTCTAAAGATAAGAATTTAAGTATTAAATTACTTATTTTTGAGTAATTTTCGGTTTCTATGTCTTCTGTAGAAAACCAAGTTCAAGAATTTGGCTTTTTTTATACAGTGCTTTAAAGCTTATGTACAGATATTTTTATAATTTAGCCTGTTTTTATTATAAAAAAACAATGAAAGGCTGTTGAATTAGAATATTAAGTATTAAATTTGAAATTTTTTTGTACTTTTAATAATATTCAATAAAATTAAAGTTAAAGTTGGCTTCTGTAAAGTTAAAGTACTTGGAAAATTAAAGTTGTATATGATTTATATATTTTATATATATATATATATTATTTCATTTATATTTTAACATATTTTTGTTATGAAAAAAGGCAACTCGATCTATCGAAATTGGGAATTTAGGGGTACTGAATTACTGGTTTTTGAGTTTAATTTTCATAAAATTCAATGAAATCAAGTGTTAAATTTAACTTTTTATAGCACTTGAAGGTCTCTATCGTATAATTAAACGAATAATGTCAAAGTAAGTATATATTTTATAATTTTAGCATATTTTATTATTAAAAAAAAAGCAACTAGAAGCTAGTAAAGGTGAAAATTTGAGTATTAAATTAGAAATTCTTAGTATGAGGTGGACAAAATTCAATAAAAGCAAACTTAAAAAAGTGTTGATTCTAGTTTAAGATTCGCCTCACGTCTCACGGCATCTTTGAAGACTCTCTCTGGGTATATTTGTATAGGAGGAGTAGGAGGCGAAGGCTGAATGAAGCTACGTGCCATTAGATACAATAATAGACATAACCACCCTGCGAGTCAACCGTGTGGAAAGGTGTTGGATGCTTCCACCCTCCACAAACTGATCCACCTGTAGGAGAGGTGGAGAGATAATTCGCTACCAACGTTTTACGTCATTCATCACTAGTAGTAAGAGTGGGCCTCCATCCGGATTATATCGCAGATAGGTGTAACACTTCACGCATTCGATAGCTGTCGCGAAACTCAACACTCAAAGCAACTACTGCTCCGGGCCCGGTTACAAAAACTAATCATTACCAGGGCATTTTTCAACCCTTTGCCTGGGGCAGACCAACCCCGAAAATGAGCTGCAAACTAGTTATTACAGCTACCGATTCAATGTTCGACTTCACCCTATACTAAGTGTCGAAGACAAACCATTTCTTCACTTTATCCATTTAAATTGTGTCTATCTCGTAAAACCGTCAACGTTTTTTCTACGTGAAATTTAATTTTTTTAGAATTAAAACATGCCAAAATAATTTTTAGGAAACGCTTCTAAACCCATTTGTTTACTAAAATAACTAATCTTTATTCATAAAATCAGTTAACGAAAGCTATAATTCTTCTCTACACAAGCTTAGACGTATCTTAAGATATTTTTTAAGAAGTTTTTCTATATAATTACAGTCTGTACCCTTCAAAAATCTTGATATTTATGGCTAACACCCCTTCCTCCTCAGACCAACAGGCTCCCATTAACAGATACTAGTTACTAATGGCAAAAATTATAATTTTTCTACACGCATCATGCACTTAACTATTAAGTATACTATATTTTACAATGCTAAATTTAAATCACGTTTTTTTAGAATAATTACAAGCTTAAGAATCTTAAAAAAAACAACTATTTTGTAGATGATTAAGGTTAAAATCATTATCGAAATTTGTAGCCATTATGGAGAATACCTCTAACACCATTTAATGTTTTAAATGATGTTAGAGACTTAACTGTGAAAATTCTCATCCTTAAAAGACAATTTTCTTGATTTTATTTTTCTAAAAAAAAATGCGGTTTAATAGTATAAAATTAAAGAATAAAATTACTTTGTTAAATAATGCTATCTATCATTTTCAGACTACACTTAAATTAACATTCTTGTCTTCATATTCAGGCACTTGTTTATGTTTAATACCCATTAATCGCCACATAGAAAAATATTAAAAAATGAAATAAAAAACCCACTTATTATTCTATTATTAAAGGCAGTTATTAGAGTTATTACTGATGATAATTAATTATATATAATATGTATAATATATATATTTTTTTAAAGATCACATCTTTTGATCGAGATTCTTATCTATCATCGATGAAGATCTGAATCTAGGTATGTTAATAATTCGATTTATTAGGTATAATAATGGTAAAATTTATACGAAGTTTTGAGTGTTTTTTTTTCAAATTTTAATAGTATAAAATTTGCATAAAAATTTTTGAATTTGTTTGGAATGTTTTTTGTTCCAGAATTAGTTTTAAATTAAATTATTACTGTACTTAAGTATATTAATAATTTAATTTAGAAGTTTAACAGTGAAAACAACTCATAAAATTGCTAATATTGAAACACTTTGGAATTTATCTGTTGCTATAGAATGCCTAGAAATAATTATAGAATTTGTAGAATAGTTTGTAAAAATTTTAATAATTTGATTTATAAATTGAATAATAAAAAATCTATATAAAGTTTTATAAATTTTTCGAAATTTTATTAAGAAAATCCCCGTAAAATTTTCATAATTTATCTCGAGTTTGTCTAGAATTTGTCTTTTATTCTAGAATTTCTAGATTTTTACTTATATTTATAATCTGATTTGATTTAAAATTATAATAATAAAAGATGTAGATAAAATTTAAATTAAAAGAAATTTAGTAGCAAAAAATTTACATAAAATTTTTAGAATTGTTCTAGAATTTTCAGGAATAAAGTCAATTTTCTAGAATTCTATGTTTGTAATTAATGTGTTGTTCAAGAAGTTCTAGGATCATTTTTACAGATATTAATATTTTAATTTTTATGATTAATAACAATGAAACTCATACAATTTTTTTTATAAATTTTAATTCTGAGAAAATTACATAAAATTTCTAGAATTTGTCCATTATTCCAGAACCTTAGAAAGCATTAATATCTAACGTTCTAAATATATCAATGATTTCATTTATAGCTTTAATAACGATAAAAATTCATACAAATTTTAAAAGTTTTTACTTTAATTTTGAAAAAATCAAAATTTCTCTAGAAATTCGCGTTATTCTAAAATTTCTGGCTTATTATCTACTTTAATAATTTGATTTAGAAATTTAATAATAGGAATTTTTCGAATTTTAGATCCAATAAATCCTTAAAAAATTTCTAGAAGTTTTTCTAGAATTTATTCTAAAAGTTTTATAATAATTTTCAAGTATATAAATAATTAAATTTAATAATTTTAACAATAGTAAAGTAAAATTTATTAAATTCTTTTTAAATTTGTCTAGAATATTACAATCATTCTAGAATTGAATACTTTTTAAACATATTGATAATTCCATATTATTTTATTTAATAACAATAAAAACTCATGGAAATATTTTCAAGTTCTTGATCTAAAACACCAACAAAAATTCTAGAATTTCTAGAATAATTTTAAATTTAACGATAGTAAAAGCATATAAATTTTTTGAATTTTAACCGTAAAAAATCCCTAAAAAAGCTTTAGAATTTATCAAAATGATGGGAAAAAATGAGACAGTCACATAGACGAGGTATGAAGTCTAGAAAGCATCTCATTAACTTTCATCACCGTTACAAGAGACAGAGAAAAATGCATTTTGCGGTAGATAAACTGTAGTCGAAAGCAATAATCATCATTTTTGAGACCATCAGGAGTGAAATAAATCAGGAAATATCATAGAAAACTTACAAAGCTGTTATTATTGAAATGGTATTCTAATGGCCACTCACTTCATTAAATAGACGAGGAGGGGTCCAAATATTATTCCAATGTACGTCCATGTTCATGCCTTGTCATCGCTTTCTTCCTCGAAAATAAATATGTTCGTACATAACCACAATATTCGAATTTTTTTTTTAAGTTATTCTCTTAAAAAACAAATATTTCTACATTGTCTAAATGGGATACACTCGATAAAATCCTGTTTAAAATCCATAAATTTATGGGAAATTACGGCAATATAATTTAGTTTTTTAGTTACTAATTTTAAAAAAGTTTTCTAAAAATTTCTTTTATTAAGGTAAGAAAATTTCATTTTTATTTGATTTTGTTTTAATTTTGTATGTAATTTGATATTTTAAGTAAATTTTCTAAAATAATCAAAAATTTGTGTTTAAAATTGAATAATATTTAAATTTCCTAACGTAAAAATCCAACTAAAATCTAAAAAATCATTTTGTGATTTTTAGGTACAAAAGATTGAAAAATTATCAAAAATTACAAAGATATAAGTAATTTGAGTTGCTTGTATCTTTGTATATTTTAATAACTTTCAGATAATTAATTTTTAATAAGTTTTTTGAGATTCATAAAATTCAATCAAAAAATTCCAAACTTATTATTTTTTAACATTTAATTCAATTCGTTTTATGAATAAATTAACAAAGATGAATCAATTCTTCAATTCTCTACTCACTGATATATAGGTTAGTGTACTTGACCTTTGACCTCTCTTGTAGTTTTTCTCATAGTTGATCAGCAAGTAATCTAAATGCCTTCGACTTTTTCTATGATTCCATAGGGCGTGGTATCTTTCCCATGCTTAATGAATGAATGTAACATTATCTTCAAGACTATCTCTTCTGATTACAGCTTACACTATACGTTTCTATATGAAATTTTATGTATTTTTTGAATAAAAATAATCTAAATATTACATTCTCTAAGTTCTCTTCTTCCTTAATATGATATATATATTTTTTTAAATGTACGTCATTTTAAAAAAAATTTTTCTTAAGTTAAAAAAGCACGTTTTTATAGCTGAATTTTTTAGATTTATTCTAAAAACACGGTTATATCAATTCGTTTCGATTGAGGCGTGAATACTTAAAATGTAGTAGATAAATATGATAATCAAGGAATTGAATAGGTCGTGAAAGTGGTTTGGCTCCAGCATTCACGATTTGACACCGATTGACTTCTGTCTTACGAATTTTGATAAGGTTATCATGTAAACTGGGAGCCTCCTAATGAACTAAATTTGCTTAAACCAATTGAAGCAGCAATTAAACATCAAAAGACATCACTTTTTATGATGACCATTTTGGTGATATTTTTGAATATTCATGTGGTAAGAATATTAACGCAAGTCACTTTCTTTTTCTTCTTCTTTTTTAATTTAAGCTAAATTACTGCCAATTTTTTCCGAACATTTCAAAAACATTCTGTTAATTTTTGAATTTGAGACACGTTTATGCTAAATTTTGCCAAAATTTCTAAAAAAAAAACATGCTGCAGAATTATGAATATTCGTTTGAAAAACGTCATCGTATGCTACCATTTTCTGGAGAGGATTCGGACCAAATTTTTACCAGCTTTGGCAAAAATTGTTTTATTTTTTAAATTTGGGCAAAATTTTTCCAAAATTTTCAAAAAAGTGAGCCATTTTTTAAATTGGACAATCAAAGAACTGCTTTATATTTTCGAATTTTGGATTAATCCACTTGATTTTTTCCTTGTGTTAATCCTTACAAATGCATTCATAACACGAATGCTGAAGGTCATAAATATTTTTTTAGAAATCATCTAATAAATTCAACTTTATTAACATTTTATATGAGCCATTATGAATTTATTAATGTTAATTTATAATTAAGAAACGATTATAAAAATTTTAACATAAGTTAAAAATTAAAAAATGTTAATAAAAATCTCCATTTTATATCCATTAAATTACACTTAATGTATGCCATAAATGTCAATATAAATCCTCAAAAAATTTTTTAAAAATCTATTTAGAATTTTTATAGATAAAATTCAAAAAAAAATTATTAGTAAATTTAAATATTAGGCCATTTTTCTTTTATATTTTTCTTCTTTTTTTAATTATTAAAAATTTGTAATGATTTTAATGTATTTTTATCAAAGAAGATCAATTAAAATTTCATTTTTCATCTTTAAAAAATTACCTTCTTGAATGATCTAAGGTTAATTACACTATTATGGTCTTGATCTTTGATATTAAGACCATAATGGTGTAATTAATCATGTTTTTAAGAAATTTGCAATTTAAAAAACTAAAAAAAACGAACAAGAAGATGATGTTCTTCATCATCTAATGACTCTTGAGGAATAAACAAGATAATTCCCAATCATGTTTTCTTCCAGTAAATCTTGTATGAATCATGTTAAATTTCTAAAAATTACTCACACCCTGCTCGTTACACGTGAAAATTTTCTAGTGGCATCATTGAAGCATCGTTTACTTTATGATTTACAACAGGAAAACTATTTTCTTTCGGCTCTAAAGTATAGATAAGAAGACGCACGTGCCACCAAGAACCCCATCTTCTACACTTCTTCTAATGGCATTTAATTTCAAGTTTTTAAAGATGTACTAGGTAATTATTAAGTCATTAGGTGCAGTGTTAATTATCGGAGCAACATGACGGATGAGTGAATATTAATAAAGTGCTGTTATTAGTGGAGTGCGTGTTTTTTTCACTCGAATTTCCTACTGCTTTAACACTACTTTTCCCAGCCATTTGTAATTAATGACTTGTCTGTCAATGTCATTTTGCCCTCTTTTTCGCTTCAATCACAGAATCTAGGTCAATTAAAAAGTATACTTTTCCCGAAATGTCAAAAAGGTTTGTCTTGTTTCAATTGCATAAATTTTGTCTTCCTTTTTTTAACATCTAAAAAGGCCCCTTAACTTCTGAGAAAATCTAAAAATTGTATTTATTTTTTTCAGTTTTTTTTAGATTTAAAAATCTTGTAATAAATTATAAAGATTTATGTATTAAAAATACATATAATAATATAAAGGATATACAATATTTAGTTTACACTAAAATCTATAAATTTACACTTTATAAAAAATTTTAAATTTAAAAATGTCATTCTTAACTTATACAATTACATTAGAATCATTTCCAGCATACAGATTCGCATCATATGAATTCATTACAATTGGATACACATTCCTTGGAATACATTTTCTAAAAAATTCAAATCTAAAAAATTCATTTCATAACTGGTAGTGGAACTAGAATCTGTCGTGAATAGAATAGGATATACTAACTAATTCACAGGATATGCAATATTGGATCGATGTACCTTAAAATTCCGCTGCATTTTCTAAAAGCTTTACATTTTTTTAGATGTGAAGTTTCACATTTCTTAAAATTCATTTCTTAATTGGGAGTAGCATTTGCAGCATATTAATTCATTATGATAAGCAAACATCGAAGCCATATTCTTTTAATAGTTCTTCTGTTTTGTATTTCTAAAAAGTTCTCTTTCATCTCAATTCATTTTATTTACATTTACTTAAAAAAATCATCTAAAAATCAATTATAACTGGAAGTAGCATTAGAATCTAATTGAAAATAGAAATTCTGACATACAAATTCTCATCACAGTCATTAGGATAAATGATATTAAACTTACTTTCTTTAAAATGCCAAAAAAGTTGCATTATCTAAAAAATTCAAATGTAAAGCACTCGTTTAATAACAAGGTGAATAGCATTAGAATCTATTGAGAATAGAAATTTTGAAATTCAATAGAGGTTACATGTACAGTATGCCAGGATGTAAAGTAGACTGAGCACATTATATAAATGTCATTAGACTCCTATACAATTATAACGATGTGTTGCACACCAACATGGCATGTAAAAAAATTAAAGCACACGAATCTAACTCTAAGTATAGATTTCGAGTTTCAGAATTATAAAGAAATTTAGGGAGAACGGGGGGAAGAAAATTGCACCTTTTGAACATGGTTAAAGACGATGTCAGGTAGCCAGGTCGCGAGCTTTTTTTGTCCTTATATTTTATTGTCTAAAGCTTTTTTGTCGCCCGCACGTGACAAGCTGCTGGCGCATTATTTATGGCCTTCTGGGTAAGGCACATTGTTCTCGGATGAGACCCTACCATCCTGCTGTGATCACCACCTTTGAATATGTCGCAGAATCGGCTAACGTCTATAGTCAAGTACTGGAAAAAGAAAAGTATATTCATGTATATCTCGAGATAATACTGATAACAAGAGAGAGAGAAAGAGAGAGAAGGAGACAGAGAGAGAATGGAAATTTCGAAAGATAATTTTTTTAGATAGAAAAAATGGAATTTTTGATTCTATACTGAAGACATGTTATTGAGAGATCAATCGACGATGCAATTAGTCGAAATCAAATTCTACATCAGAGATTACTTTGGTATGAATGAAAGATTGGCCTCCGATGACATCAGGCATTGGCCTTGGACTTACTTCCTGGAGGGACTTTCTTTTTTTTCTATTCCTCTTCAGACCGACCGACAGATGTCAGGTTGTCATTTCACGTCATGCTGACCTCAACTGTAGTGACGTGTCCTTCGAGAGAAACGATAGTTCTTATACCTTTATAATAATTTACAAGAATCGCCATCACGAAAACGAATTTCGTCTCTTTGATAAATACATTTCAGTTATATGTAAATTACTTTCAATGTCATTTTAATTACTTTATATATTATGTTAATTATATGTAATATAATAATATAATGAAGTAAATTACAAGTAATGAAATATAGCCTATATATACATACATTTTGTTTAGCCTGTTTGTATTGGCTACACTTAGGCCTAAGATATACAAAGCCTATTATAAAAGCTATAAAAATTTAAATTTTTATTACTTCATTACTTTCTATCTTGTAAGTAAATATACTTTGTCTATTTACATTTGTACATCCTCTCTACTCCATTGCTGTACTTCTAAGTATATATATGTAAAGTGTATCTACTTGAAAACAATGAAGTAGAACAAATATATCTATTTAATCATAATTTATTTAAAGTAAATAATTATTCTAGATAATAATCAAAGTATTATAAATTAGTTATTAAAGAAAAAAAAGAAAGTCATCACATTAAAGAAGTTATCTAAATTACAACAGGTTCCAACTTAAAAAAGCTTAAATGAGTTATAGTTAATTCAAAATAAAATATATATTAACCACGCAATACAATAATTTCATTTGTTATGATAGAAAATTTCTTAGAATTGTCCATTTGAATCTTGAAGCGCATAGAATTTTTTTTTAATTATCAAGCTAGTTTAATCAATTTTCTTTTTCTTGGCATACTACAAATTTATGTAATTTATAAACCAGTAAAAGATTATTTTTTTGACGAATTATATTATCTGATTTTATTTTTCTATGTGCAACTTTGATCCATTCATAAACTTTGCGGTGACGTTCTGCGTAACGTAGTAAGCGACTATATTTGAATGTGTTCTATCCATTAAAAAAAGTTATTAATTAATAATGAAATCAAAATTATAAAGCTCATTTCATATATAATTATGTAAATACCCCTTGGGTCATTTTTATACAAAGCGCCATCTGTTGATGAAATTTAGCATAATTTACTTATAAAATGAAATTTATAAAGTTTTACGAATAAAAATTAAAATAATTTGTGAATTACAAAATTTTTAAAATATTAACACAATTATTTAATTTACTACCCCTTTGCATGATATTTTTATTATCATTTATGTGTATGTTTAAATCTTTCGTTTTAAAAAAATTAAATCTGAAGTTTCTCTTAGAAAATAATGTAATTTATTTTAAAAGGTAATAATTATTATTTATAAAAATGAAAGTTAAACAAAAGTTATTTTTGTTTCATTAAAATTAAGTAAAATAAACATACAGTATGAATATTCTATGATACAGCCAACATAAGAGATAACTCATTCACCCCTTTGCATAGTGTAAAAAAATATGTCTAAATCAAAATGTATTTATTTAATTAATTTGGCAAACTATAATCAACTATAGATTTTCAGGTAGAATTTTATTAGCATGCACTTCCACCTAGCCACGAGTGAGATAGAGGTGCTGAAGACTTTTACCAAAAATTAAAATATGTATTGAGGGGTTAAAAAGAAGAGAATGTTATCAAAAAAGGCACATTTCTTGACACTTCTACTTAGCTATTCAAATAATAATATATTTACACTATTCTCATTCAACTGCGGTAGCAAAGAAGGAAGTTGAATCGTCAGAGCGGTAGGAGCAACACAGTGGCAACCACTCCCAATAGCCGTGGGCTTGAGTAAATAGCCAGTTGACGATAAGGTGAAACTCAAATATTTATCTGCAGCGGCGGTGGAGATTAGGCCTCTCCCATCGATGAAACCCCCCTTCATCCCTGCATCTTCTCCCCATTTTTAGCATTCTCATCTGCCTTTGGCATTAGCATCCCAGTCAATCCAGTTTTTTATATATATGTATATAATGTTGCATTGTACCGAATTCGCTGTTAATGACTACTTGTCAACTAGGGAGAGCAGGTGTGAGAGAATAGTGAGGAAGAGCAATCTAGAAAATATTCTAACGGTATGTTGTGAAGAATCGATTAATTCTATTCTGATCCTTACGAAGGGTTAAAGTCTCCTGAAGAAAGACGTTACAAATCTAATTGATATGTCATTCTGCTAGACGAAAAAGGACCCTTGTATTTCCTAGTTAGACCGGATTTTACTAACGATCTTCAGTTCTAATATAGATCTTATTAGAAATTTTTAAAAAATCATAATTTTCAAAAAAATTCTCTCGAAAGACCCATATTTCAAGATCTTCAATTTTACCATAAAATCTAATTAGGAATTAAACTGAAAAAATATCTTATTGATCTGGAGAATGATTTCTAAAAACATTCCACTGAATTTTATTCAAGTTTTTAAAAGTTATTCCGAATCCTCCAAGTCTTATTCTAAAATCATCTTCCAGAATCTCATGGCTTTTTAGGGGTTTTCTTTCCAAATGAAAACTCAATGTTTCATTTTTTATTGTTAAATATGAAGAAAATTAAAAATGGCATCGTTAAAGAAGAAGTTTGATGAAGGGGCAAAATTAATTAATTAAATAGAACGCTCAATTTCAATTATGTAATTTATCTAGATTGGTTGATAAATGAGAAGAACGATTGGTTATTAACTGGATGCGTACTCACACTAATCGTTTGTTATTATCCGCCATTGATCAATAGTCGGTAGATGCGCGCATGCATATATTAATAGTCGTCGACCGTTCATCCCTTATAAAGCGTCCAGGCATGTCGAGTCGTCTGTTTGGCTCTCCCCTGCGGCCACATCGCGGTGTTTGGCTGTCGGCACGCGACTGGCGCGATCGCCAACACAATGCTGGTTGGCCGTAGGTGGAGCCTAGTATTCATGAGCTTTGGCTTTTTAATGGTGCCGACGGTTGCAGCCATCACAGAGGTGCCACGGGTTGGCCACGCGACTGTTGCTCCTAGCATGGCTTCGTTGACTGTAGTCAGTTCGGCGGAAAACATTACAAAGTTTCTAACAGGCTCCAACGGTTCGGAAACAAAGGAACATCAGACTAGTGAAAAGAATAACAATTCAGAAGGGGAGTTTGTTAGATGTAAAAGAAGACTCCAGATCAGTCAGATCGGTTACGATTTCTCTCAACCGCAACCAACAGCGGTTGCTAGAAGAAATGCGAGAGAGAGAAGAAGAGTCAGGATGGTCAATTTGGGATTCACGACTTTAAGAGATCACGTGCCGTCGGGTGCCAAAAATAAAAAGTTAAGTAAAGTGGAAACTCTCAGATCGGCCATTGAATACATCAAACAGTTACAGGACTTATTAGGTGAGACAGAAACTTCGTTGGAGTGTATGCAGAGTGATGACAAGTTTATGTCTACAGATGGTGACGAATTTGCTGCTGTGGCATCGTCTTCTTCGTCTGCTATGGCGGTCGATTCTGCTTCATCTCCTTCTCCTAGTTTGGGTTCGGACACTTCTTCACCGTATCACATGTTCAGTCCCGGAGAAGACACTTATTTGGATTTCGGAAGCTGGTTTCCATAAACAGGTAAGCTCTTCTCCCTTCATCTTAGAATATTTCTTAAAACTAAGTGTTTAAATACTCTAATCTTGTATACATTTAGTTAATATTTCTAATGTTAATTTATTTTCGATAAAAATATGGAGTATGTGTATGTGTATTCATATAAAACATTGCCTTTGTCTCTTTGTTCAGTTGACAATCTCGATTCGCCCCTATGCCCCGACGACAATCCGGTCGCCATGGCAACAGACAGGCTTGATTCCAACGCTGGCCGATGGAGGGAGCCACCGTGCAAATGGTGCGAGACAACTACCCCTGGGGGCATTGTTCTAAATCGTTGGTCGGCCAGTGTGCTAGACGTTTTCAAGAGAGTATTGTTGTATAGTCTGCCAGAGGTCTATGCCAACCAGATGTCCTATCCCCATTTGGGATCCGACTTCAATTCGAGTAAAGTTGCCCTGTTGTTATTAACTAGTCATCACCATTATCTGTTTTCTTGAATGAACGCGTTGCTCATTCAGGCTCAAAACAATCCAGGTGTACTTATTATTATTATTACAAAAAACTGTCAGTATTAAAGATGTTCCCTCCAAATCCTCCGGGAAGAGCCAATGATAAATTGCTCAAAACGCAGTGTTGTTAATAATAATTAAAAGAAAACCGCGCGATATTTTTTGATATTAATTGTGTTTTTCTCTGTTAATGCTCAAAACTTATAGTATATTGTATTTTATTATATACGATTCCATTGTGGAATATTGAATAAAGAGAATAATTTTTTGAATATTTCCTGTGTTTTTCTACCTTCGTTTAACCAGATCATCGTTTTCAAACAAACTAATCACCGTAAAGAAGTCGTTACAACAATTATAAAATTGATCTTTACGTATTCGAAAAAATCCGTTAAAATGAAAATACCAGATGGCGCCACAATCAAAATTTCACATAATTTAAATTATATGATCCACTTAGTCACGATTTATCATTCCGAGCTACCTCAAAGATTTAAATTCTTCATTTGTGTCACCTCAGCACTAATATTCTTATATTAAAACATAGTATTTTAATCTAATACATATGTGCCGTGTAGGTGCGGGTTTTTTAACGTAACACTGTTAACATTTATGAAAGATAATGTAACGATTGTTTGACAGTTTATAAATCTTCGGTAAACACAAAACTAAAAAAAACGTATACGTTTCTGTTACTCGTAACTATCATTCATAATGGAATTATCGTAACTATCGAAGTATAACGTAATTACGGTCATACGTAACTATCGAAGTAGAACGTAATTATCGACATGCTACATAACTATCAATAACGTAACACAACGATAGTTATCATTTTCATTATATTCTTTCTTTAATTTCCTGAAAATTGTTTCGGAATTACTTCAAAATTCCGTACATTTAATTGATTGGTTCGTTTAAAATTTTGAATTTCGAAATTGACATTTTTTTTTAAATTTAAATATTCAAATTGATATTCTAAAGTTGTGTTATAAGGAGGGTGCAATTTGGTCGTATTTCTGTGTTGAGGACGCATTCCTGATGCCTATACGTCCCAAGTCGTTAACACTTCAAAACTGTTAAGTGTTGCGACGACGGTCAGCGACACTGACAGGCCACGCGACCGATGCCTAAAGCAGCTGGATTTGGCACGCGACAGATCTGGTCTGTGCATACCGAATCACAAGTTGGACGAGTTTGAGAATTTAGTTGCTGCTACGACGGGTGAGAGGGATGAAAAAAACGGTCGCCATTCAGTCTTGACACGAGACGGCGCCCTTGATGTCAACTTAGCAGCCTCACCTTGCTCACCCTTAGGTTTTTCCCTCTAAGAAGCATAGGCAGATGTCAGAATATTGTTAAACATCCGCACAGTTTTTTGGGGACTTTAAATATATATTTTAACCCCTTAAGTATCAATTGTTCTATAGAATGATATAGCAGAAGTAATTCCATATCATGCTGATGTGACAATTACATATCTAGGTTATACATTGAATCATTAATATATGAATGAAGCGAATTGCATCACTATAAATCACTCTGGTATTGTATTTAGAAATTTTTTAAACACAATATAAAAAAAGAACTTACAAAGACTCTAAAAATTCCACTATACAATACAAAAATATAGCTCAAACACGAATCTTGTTGCTGAAATTCATGTAACGAATGACTGTGTATTAAAATGTATACTAAAATTTTGTAAATTTGATTCTAAAAATTCACCTAAAATTTTTATTCTCCCTTACAAAACATTCAAAGAAATCAACTCAGACGACATCCATACTCGGACGATCCAGCTGCTGACTGGAGCGGGTCTACACCTGCCTTTAATCACGTGATCTGGAGGGGGTTCTTAGATTTTTTTTTATATCCTTAGTCTCTTGTTCTCTTTCTCCACGTTTCGAGCATTTAAAACGATTTCCGATCCCAGTTCAATTGGATAATTATATAAATCAGTAGTAAGATACTATCCTCCTTTAAAGATCCATTAAAATTATCTTTCATATAAGTAGATGATCTATGCTACAAATATACAAGTGTACCTCATATCCAAGTGCACCGCACCTCGTATAAGACTGTACCTCATTCATGGAGTCGTACAAATTCATGTTTCGTACCATAATTATGGACATAAAATGAATTTTAAGCGGCATCATCCGTTATCAATCCATCAAAGTAAAATTTTCACCCAATTTAAACTAGATACAGTAAAACTCATTGTAGATTTCTTTAAACAAATAAATAAATTTTTAATTATCTTGTGTAAATTATAATAAATTATCTATAAAAATTTACATTTTAGTATCCTTATCTGGTTCTCTAACATAATTATAGTCGATCAGACGTGCCTTAATGGACTCAGGGGGAAAAAAATTGAAAATGAACGTGTTAGAAGTATCTTGCAACACGGAATTTTGAATCTGATTTAAATTTGGATGTAGTTTTGTCACATTTTAAGTTACCTTAAAGTGTCAAGAGACTTTAAAGAATTTAAAGTCAGCGAACTTTTGGGTTTATTATTAGTGAATCCATTCAAAGTGATTTGTGACAAGTCACAGCCCCAAGGTAGAGGCGTAGTAACAACACGGAGGTGTGTCCACTGGACTTAGCCACGAGAGAAGGGGTTGGAAAGTGGACATCCAGATTAATTATGCCTCTACCAATCACACATAAATACAGCACAAGTTAGAAAATTACAGCCATTGTAAGAATTTCCGGGTTATATCCGATAGACACTGGGAGTGTTTTTTGTCATACAAACTACAGGTATTAGATGGACGTTGTCAAATCCAGACTGCAAATTATCAATCGCTCCACCCTTCTTCATCGAGTATCTAATTGTGTGAGTGTATAATGGTCAAGGGCACAGAATATTTATCGCTTACTCTTTATTTTACTACTCTTAAAAACTAGGATATAGGATGGGTTGGGTGGTGTAAAAACTGAAATTTATGTTAATGGTGATCATTGGTGCTTTATTTTGACAATTATCCTACTCTAATTATCCAGCTCACTGAAGCGCTACATTGGTGAGGTTTATAGCCACAAAAGTGTAACTAAAACTTGGAACTCTCAATGAATTATAAATAGTAATCACGAGATATGCTTGATTTAACTTAGAATCAGGTTTGAGCCACTGGTTCAACATGTGGTATCTTCAGAGCAGCATAATGATTAGGAAGGTTTATAGATACAAAACTGCAACTAAAATTTGGAAACTTTCGATGAATTGTAAGTAGTTAGCACCGGATATGCTTGATTTAACTTCAAATCGGGTTTCAGCCGTGGCCAATGTATAGGTACTTCATAGCAAGTTAATCATTATAAACGTTAATAGGCATAAAACTGTAACTAAAATTTGGAAACTCGATGAATTATAAAGAGTAATCACTGATTTAATTGTGAATCATGTTTTAGCCACTGTTTCAACGTGTAAGACCTTCAGAGCAGATAATCTTCTCTAATTATCATACTCTCTACGAGATATCTGATACATTTTTCTATAAATCTTAACATGTCCATCTCAATTGCTTCAAAAGTGTTATAATTTGTAGTAAAATATGATAATTTGATTTTTCTATGATTGGATAATTAATAACCCGTAAGATCTCTAAAACTAAACTCGTAACTGAATCTGATTATAGGGATTAAATTGTGAAAGTAGACATAAATAAATGGTGACGTGCATGTTGTGGATAATTGATTCTTGCTTTATTCAATATTCTGACAAATATAATTGCAAATAATTCCACGAGGGAACTCCTTTAGTTCCATATCATGCCGTTTGATGGCGTTCCGTTCGGATGATAGATGAGAAAACCACGTGATGCCAATACTAAAGTTAGGGATGATGGCATATCACTTACTATTGTTTTCGGAGGGGGTTGTAAGTTATTATCGATCTTAAGAAGAATGTTCTGCCAATATATAAGAAAGTTATTACATTTTACTAGAATCTAATATGAACAGGACCGAGTTATTACTTAAAATAATAATAACTTGAATGATTTCTGATCGAATTAATTATGTTTAGAGGGATTATTCTTTACACGAGGGCACAACATAAGGGAAAAAAGCAATTAAAACTTGTTAAGTCTAGTTTATGTGAAACAAATAAATCGAAACTTGAAACCAGAAAGGTGTGAAGATGCTACACTTAACTGCAAGATGGTGATGTAAACTAGTAATTATAACTCTATAAAAACTTTAATTATGGATTTCTATACACCCTCTTTCGCTAGGTATTTTCTTAATAGATTTATATGTAGTGTAGCTTGATAGGTAGTACCATGCTTGCGATTTTATCATCGACAGTAGAGAATGATCCTCCTTACTGTCAGTTTGAAACGATCCTAGACTTGGAATAGTTGTGACAACAAAGAAGGCCACACGTGTGATGAAAGGTTAATCCCTTTGTGTTGTGATAATCCTTTTCCTGATATATATAGATCTTGTCCACCTTTTCCTTAATTCTATGACGTACAGCATGCCTTAAAGGGAGGAAAATAAGTGTGAAATTTTCGAATTTATTATTTTATTTAACCATTTCTTAATTTAAAAACTCCAAAATGTTATTTTTAGAGCGATAAATTCAAGAAATTCTACTTTTAAATTTAGTGTGGTTTTTTGGAAAATTGTTTTGCGGTTTTTTTAGGATAAAAAACTACTTTTAAAAGACATCAAGAAAGTAAAGTTTGTCAAAAAAATTTTTTCAGAATGAAAAATATCAAAAAAATTCTGGGTTTAAAATTTTCCTCAGTTGAACGATTTTGAATGTTCTTATGTCATTATGTTTTTATTTTCTAGAAATTGACTATTCTTTGATCATTTAGAATTCTAGAAAAGAAAAAAATATATATATTTTCTTGGAGAAAAAACTGTATTTTTTTAGACACATAAATGAGTTCTTTAGAAACTCTAAAAATATTTATGTTAAAAAAATTCAGATAAATTATCCAGGTTCATCGGCTGCTGAATTTATATAGATCTTAGTTACTGTGTGGCTTTTAGAATAGCAAAGAAAACATAAAAATCTGTCAGTACTATTTATAAATATAATTATCAATTTAATATTCAAATAAAACAAAAAACTTGTTTAAGTATTATCGTGAGGTGTGGAGAACTGTTACGTGAATGGAGTGCACATTCCTAAGTTCACATGCTTAAAGACATATATTTAATATTTACTTTAAGCTGGAGCATTTATAGGTTCATAAACTTCACACTTAGGCCTCTTGTGGGCGGTCGTGGGAACAGAAAAGTAGAAAGAGGATTTTTAGGAGGTCCACCCCATCATAGTCTAACAGTAAAATACGGGAAACCATAAAAACTATAGTCAGAATGAAGAGGAGGTCCTCCGTGACAGAAGTCACCCCACAGGTGATTGTAAGTTAAGAAACCCATCGTGTTTTATTTGAAAATAAGGATATAAAACTTTATTAGTCTAAAAAATATCTCTATCCTCTTTAATTTCTTTGACAAAATGGGTGCATTGTAGTGTAAATCCGAATAATTATTAAATGTTCGCACTCCCCCTTGATATCTTAATTTGAAATTAATTGTTTCAAAAAGTATCATTTTTGCGATAAACTTTTGAAGGAAAGCGTAGTTTAGAATGTATTTTTTGAAGAATTACATCAAAAAAATTAATGATATTCTTTGACAAAAATAAGTGTCTGGCATATTAAAGAGTTGTATGAATGCAGATGGCCAGAGAACTCAGTTTGATTTATATTTTATGAGGAGAGAACTGATAGAAGGTTGAATCAGTTAAGATATTTTAAAATGTGAACTTGCCTAAGGCTGGTTTTAATTTATTTTAAACAGAATGTAATACATCTAAACATCTAAAAAGTCATATCTAAACATCTATAAAAATCAAATTCTTCTTGTTAAATTACTACCTATTAGAACATAAATCTTCAAACAAACCAAATTTTCTTTTATATTTATGTTCATTAAAGCATAAATATTAATATAAAGCGTGTTCAACGCATCATTGATGAACTTAACTTATATTAATTGATGAGCTTCTTTAGCTCATATTCAATACTATCATATATATATATATATATAATTACTTTTACTATTTAATATTTATATGATTTGAGGAGCTAACTAAAGATATTTAATTATATTCTGTAGAAAATTACAAACAATAAAGTGTGTAAAAAATAGGAAACTTCTTTGACCCCTAACATATAAATTAATGCAGTTGGTGTGATTTAGACACATTCCTCGTTTAGGTGTTATAATTTATCTTAATTTCTACAGCTTAATTACTCGGAGGGAATCTTATCTTTTACACATTAACTTCATTAAGACGTATCGGTACCTGTACTTCTTTAACGTTTGTTAGATGAAAGTTATCCCTCTTCCTGACTACTTCTTACCTGTCTAATAAATCTGACAGGTTTTTTTTATTTTTATTACAGTATTTTCCAATAATTTGAAAGAGTACGTATCGGAATGTTTAAATTATGCATAAACTTAACATAGGTTGTTCGCCTCGTTGCAGGATTTTCGCGGCTTCTTTTACAACGATCGCGTGCCACATACAATCACCCAAAGAACCTCACTGCTCTTAACAGCAAAGGACAGCAAATCAGCCAAGACTGATGGCATTGCTTGTAACTGCATCTATAGCACGTGTCTGGCAAGCTGCTAGAATGATGCCACGAGCATGGTGTTGCCCGAAGGGGGGTAGGTGGGTTTACAGGTGGTTGGATGTGTCAACATCGTTACATCTATGCGACTGATGGAAGCAATCAATATCCGAAAAGATAAAAAAACAAGAAGAAAAAGACGTCAATTTATTGTCAAATTTGTCATGTAAGTCCTCCAGACAATCTTAAACTAGTTTTTAATAATATTAAACATGGTAAACTATCCTAATCAAATAGCTTTCTTGGTATTTACTCTCAGGGTATGTATGGATAAGATAAAACGAGTTTATTTGTTTGTTTTATCTTTGATTTTCTTTTAATTTTTTGCTTATTTTATATTAGTTTAATTATATATCCGTTGATGAATTAATTTATAGTTTTGTACAATCTGTTCTATAATTCGTTCCCTTTCTGGACTTGAATAATGAATTACAGAAAATCTTGACGCAAGTAGCACTTCCTTGCACGACATTAATGCATTACAAACGAGCTTTTCTCACTTCTAGCACACTTAAAAAATAATTTAACAATTAAAAATTAAGTTTTCCTCTTGAAATTTCGTTTAATTTAAGATAATTCAGGGTGAGTAGAGATGATAATTTAGTGCAACAACCTAAAGATCAGCAAGAGTTGCTTCAATGTCGAGCAGACCAGTTCGCTTTCGTTGCGTGACTTTAACAGAATGTCGTGATTACAGGAAACTTAGCAAACAGCTACTATGTATACGGAAGTATTGGTATTTTAATTCATCTGACACGAAAATTTATCAATCTCATCCGAAAACACGATTTGGACGGGGTCCAATGACCGTTTTGCAGCCTGACAAATTGGGATCAGTTGGGAAGTTGTCACATTCCACCCAAATTCTACACCCCATTTTACCCCACCTTACAACCGGGGGCCAAAAAAAACTTAGAAACAACAAGCAAAGTTCAAAAAAAAAGTTATGCTCGTGGGACGTTGACATCAAACTGTCTTCGGCCTCCGGCAGAAGACATCTGGTTTAAAAGGGTGATAAGCTAGGGTTGACAATAGGTAAACTAGCCTTGGGTTAGACATCTAAGCGGTGAGCAAGGTTAGGGATTGACCACAAGAACCGGATTGCTGTCTCCACATAGAATAACATTCTCGTGATCATAAATGGATGGAAATTTACTTTCTTATTGGTCATGTCCCTCATTTTGGCCTGGAGGTGAGTAGGTTTGCCCCACCCTCCTTGCGGGAATGTGAACGCCCTGTTCTGTTGAGGACGTTGCAAGTTCATTGATAAACGATTATTGGTCGCAGTTGTCAACCCGCGTGTCTATCTGTAACATCGTTGCTTTGATGTCTATATAGTAACGAGCTGTGGTGTTGAGATATCTGATATAATTACTCCTTGAAGTCTTCTGCATTGCTCAGCATGTAATTGTTCACATTTTTATTATCTGATGGACTAATTAGATCCATCAAGTGTAGTTCGTGTGATCGCGTGAGATTACCGCCATAAAAGTGTTGCTCTAGATAAATTTGTATAGATAATAATTCATTAACATACAAAAATAACAAAAAAACTAAACCATAGCAACATACTTTATCCATAATTTCGAATTCATCATAATAAATAATTGAGCACTAAACAAAAGTGGACATCTTTCAAACTATTAATTGACTATGATGAAGATTGATAGAGGTTCTTTTTTTATATTTATAAAAAATCGTGGTGGTGTTACGCGTACCACTTATGGGTGCAACCATCAGAGTTGCTAGAAATTACATCGTCCTACGCGCGATTTTTGATAAAAATGATTCTTTTCTTTGCCCTAAACATTTCTTTGTTCGTACAGCGTGAGGAGGTTATCATTAAAATAATGGTAGAGCCATTTAGAAATCTGTAGTGATACTATCATCGAAGCGATGGTGTCTCAAGTGATATATTATTATTGGAGAGACGTAAAGATGTCTGAAGTTAATTCTATCAGCGATGTTTGAACAAATAACTCAATTAACTTCAATTATTTTGGTCATCAATTGTCCACCCACGGAATCCCAAAAGCAATTTACAGATCCCGATTAACCCGTTAGCTTTGTAACTGTTATTGAACTTGACCTTTTTTTACATTTATCTTTACAATAATGTCGAGTAATATATTCAATGTTTTGCTTGTAAATTGCCTTATTACTTCTTAGAATGAAAGATTATTTTTGTAAAGTCTGTTATCTAAATTAAAATTCTTTACAAAATATCATTTTTACATTCTAAATAGGAATTAAGAATGATATGTAAATGATGTTTTTTATAAGGAATTAAAATCTAGTTTTTTTTATGTGCAAAAGAACCAAAAAATAGAGAGGAATATATTGAAATATTCTTCATTACATTGTTAAAAATTAAGATTATTTTGACCATCGATGCAGAAAGCAATTGTTTTTAATGTTCAAAAAATATCGAGCAGCTTCCACGTGCCTTGGTCATTCACTCTTATACATCAGTTTGACCCAAGGACAAATCAAGGTGCCCTCAAGTATTTAGAGCACTTCCCTATCTTTTTTTCCCCGTAAGAAACAACATTTTTTTTTCGTTTTTAATAGGGAAATTTAATAATAAAAATAATAATAATACCAACAAATTGGATGCTTTTATTAAAGGCCATAATTAGTGGAGCATTGCTTACAAGAAGCACAGAAATTGAGGCGCCTTGCAAATTCAAATGTAAACTTGATTATAGTATTCCAGACTCTATATTAAAAATAATTATTCATTTTCGGAATTATTATATTTTTTTTACTTTTCTCGAATCTTAAATAAATTCAGAGTTAGAAAAAGAAAAAAGTGTGATGTTCTCGTGTTGCAACGTGAATTTAAGAGCGATGTAAATGTGGGTGGCCGACATACTCACGATTAAACGTTATTAACTCAATTTCTATGCACCTGATGCTTCTAAAATAACCTTTCTGACACATTTTTTATGCTTTCATCTTTTATTTTCATACTAAATCGAATCAGCAAAGTATAGTGATCATCTTCCTCATACCCAACAATCACGAAACGAAATCATCATCAAGAAATTGAAGGCGATGATATCAAAGTTTCGTACATCGATCACGTTTTAGCCGCAGTCAAATCTGGGTGTGTCTGTCATCTGTCAAAGAAATCTATCAATTAAAATACAACCATTTGGTACGTATTAATGTGGTTCAAAGCGGGCAGCGAGGATCCAACAAACAGATAAACAAATTGACACGTCTCACTTTATAGAATACTCCTACCGCATTAAACCCCTTGATTATTACGTCAGAATGTTCATAAATGAAGAAGTTTAGAAAAAATACAATGAAATATTTATTGCTAGCAGCTATACAACTTCCGGGTGATGCGCGAAGGGGTTGCAGGGACATCTGCCTGGAGATCAGGTGCATCACAGCAGGCACCTGTCACAGTTTCAGCCATAATTCTGCTCCTCCTCGGGCTATCTAGCAGGTGGTTTCGCTATAGTCAACCTGTTATCTGAGAGATTCAACTGCTCCGAGTTGTAATGTTATCCACGATCTATCCTACTGCAATACGCCATGAAATATGTTCGAAAATAGAAATTCTTCCTCCTCGGGGTGTGCAGTTGTTTCGAACCAGTCTTCAAAGTAAGGAACCAAACTAGTATATTGTCACGGTTTAAAGTAATTCACTTATCAATTAGACACGTCTTATCCCTATATTTTCTTATTTATTTTAACTTCTCCTGGTAGAACCTGTAGAGATGCACTTAACACACCGTCAAGTATATTCAACAAGCTAGAGATTACTATAAAGAAAAGCAAATTCTTGAAATCTTTCCATCATTCTAAAAACTTTTTTCTAAAAAACAAGCTAAACTAACAATAGCCAATTTATTCTTCAATCGACTTCCTTACTCTAGGAATTTATTTAAGAATATTTGTAAGGATTAAGAGACTTTATGGATATCTTAAGATTTTTTTTTTTGGATAATTTCCTATTGTTTCTCATTCCTGATCACTAATCTTATTGTGAATTTCCAACAATAAACTCAATTTATTCTCATAACACATAGACCTACAACTTAAATGATCCTATTACACAATGAAATATTGTAAACTTTGGCAAAAAACTGATGCAATAATCTTAAATAATTAAAGATAAATTGCATTAAAAGTATTTACTATCCTATATATTAAATTATTTTTTATTTATTTTTATCAAACATTTACTACTTTATTGTTATATACACTGCTATGTCTGTAGAATAAAGTTTATATATTGTATATATACAGTACAGTATATGCACTATTATATACTATGTACTGTACATATTATTGTGAATTTGTAATGTATACTAGTGTATGCTTTGTGCATTATATATACTATTATGTATAAACATTACTAGATAAAAACGACACACATAATTATATATAACAATAACATATTAAATTCATGTATTGAGTGTAAATACGAATATATGGTATGAATATACAGTTCACATTTCACGTGTAGTACAGGTATCTATAGTATTATACAATGTGTATTGTTACAATATAGGCTATACATTGTACAACACTGTTACTATACATTATACTGTCTATATGCTATTTCTATTGTATAATAGAAAACATAATGATATTGATTAAACTATTAAGTATTAATTGTAGTGTGTAAAATATAACTACGTAATACTTTAATTAAAAATTTAGTAAATATTAACAAAGAGAATTTTTTAATTTCCTAACAAAAAAAACGGGCCATTGTCTAATTATCTAAACAATTTTCTCATAGAAGGGATATAAGTTACGACACATTCATGAATACAACATGAAATTAAGTAAGAGTAGAAAGTTGATTGGTTGATTGCGCTTGCCAACGACCCTGTTGAGGTGTGAGGAAAGTGAAAAAGGCCAGAAAAAGGACTTCTTATAACCTACCGCACACAATAATTACGAAGCTGTAAGGAAGATTGTCTAGCCAGAGAAAGGCAATGTAATGAGAGGCGGTATATCCCATGACAGTGGGTCCTGTCTAATTTATAGTTTAAGGCAGCTTGTTTTAGAAGAAATTAAATAGCCACTGGTCACGTGAATAACACATCAATCTTTGATGTTAAGTGAAAAATCTGCTTGTGTAATCTACCTATTGTGATTATTAATAAAAGAAAATTTTCGAAAGGAAAAAAGTACTCCAAAAACACCCATTTGGGACTAATAAATATCAATAAAAAATCAAAGGTGTCTTCATTGTTTGCTATAGAGCACGATACCTTTCATTAGATAGCATCTCACACTTTTATCCACTATTACAATTTCTGTCCATCAGGAAAATGAGACATTAACTATCAACTTTAATTTTATTGGAGTCGGAAGAGTGCCATAAAAATGGGAAATTTAATCGAAAAAAAACAAAGTGAGTAAAGGCAAAAGGTTGTAAAAAACACAAATCTCTAAATCCCCCTTACAACATTAACCGACCTTTTAGTTTAAATCCCTACTCTCCTTATTTTTAATGGGGTGAATATTGAAGTCTTCATTATTTTCTAGCTTAAACACGAGATAAGAAATTACATGGCACTAATTTCGAGGGATGAGGAATCATTGTAGAGGATCAATTCACTAATTTTAAATCTGTTTACTGAAATAGACTCCTCATTAACACAGAAAAAAATCCAGTTGATTTTAAGAAAGGAAAAACATATATAAATAAGGGAAAATGGGGAAAGAAAAAAAGCTTAGTTCCGGCCACTTAAATCATCACCAGAGTGGAAAAAAATGTATATAAATACTGTATAAGAAGAAAGTTATAGGATCGACTTTTGTAACTCATGACCTAGTAAGTCACAGCATCAATTGTCCATAGATAAACAGTTGATAGTGCGTTTATCATTGATAATGACTGAGTGGATTATTTGAGTGTTCAGCGTTGTGGAACAAGACCCTTCGGGGCCCGGAAGATTTCGTGATCGAAACGATAGTGATAGTTCCTTTCACATGAAATTGCTCGAGGCACACGATATGGAATGTTACAGGATCTAGTGTGATGATGATTCCTAAATCCATACTTCGAAATGAGTCCTAAAAACACTTCTCATCACTAAAATAAACATTATTCTAGGGGGTGGAAACTATTCATTCACAATGTAAACATTGTATTATTTATACCTGTTTATTATTCAATAAACAAATTAACCTGTTTAGCAATTTCACGAAGCGTGAAGTTAAGTATTGTTAGAATTAAAAAAAAAACAAAAGAATTTTTAGAAATTATAAGTATAAATAATTGTTTAATTGGTAATTATATATTAATTAATTACTAAAAAAAAAATAGAGAATTTTTGATGTATTTAATGTTTCCAAATGAAGATGGAGGATCTAATTACATCTTTGATACATTATTGATCGAATTAAAATTATAGATAACTAGTTTGTTAATTATAGAATTAAAATGTGCACTTTAATTATCTAAAATTTAATTTAAAAATTAATGATATTTTAATTTATAACAATTAAAATTACTTTAAAATATTAATTAAATAATTGTGTTTAACATGAAGTTGTTGAAGAAGGGACTCAAATAATGTTTCTTAGAATTTTAAAAATACAAGAATTATAAAAAAAAAATGTTAAATATAAATGACCTGCTTAACATTTTATTGAATAAAGATACAGCTAAATTTTATTAGAATTCCAAAAAATGTTATAGGAAAATTTAAATATAAATGGCTTACTTACCATGTTATAGAAGCAAAGATAAAGTTATATTTTATTTAAATTCCAAAAACGCAAAAGAATTAATTAATAAATCTAAATATAAATGACTTGTTTAACAATTAATTAAAGCAAGAATTAGGCATTTAATTAGAATTTTAAAAAAGCAAAAGAGTTATAAAAAAATTCTAAATATAAATTACTTATTTAGCAATTAATTGAGGCAAATGAAGCTAGATATTTATTGGAATTAAAAAAACACAAAAAATCATAGAATAATTCTACATATAATTGATATTTATCGAAGGAGGGATTTAGCTTTGATTTGTTTTAGAAATTCAGTCTTCTTTTTTAGAAGACGTAACAAAATATAGCAAAATAATTATAAAAAAACATAATATAAATGGCAATAATACATTATAATAATTACATATGAATTATATCCATGATAATCAAGAATTTTTCAACTATTAATAACCCAAATTACGCATCAAAACCTGTTTAAAGCCAACAATTATTAATAATTATAATTTTTATAATATAAAAACATATTAAAATATGTATTTAAGATTAAAATCGGACGTAATTTTTATTAGAAAACATCCAAAAAAAATTACAAGTTATAAAAATAATGGAAAGTTATATCGAAAGATCAAAGTAAAAACCGAGTTTATTACATTTAAAACTTCATTAATTAAGTTATAAATTAAATTTAAGAAGAAAAGAAAATTATTAAGAAATTTTCTTAGTCATAATAATTTTTATAATTCGCATCACTTATCAAAAAATAAAAAAAACCACCGTAAAAATATTGATTGTAGTAGTGAATGTCGGTAGTCATAAATTTCACTTTTATATCCTTACAAGTATTACGTAAAGATCGAACGTCCTTATTAAGGGTAAGCAAAACGTGCAATGAATATCAAGCAAACTCTAAGGAGGTCCTACTAGTAAGGAGCGAGTCTGGCATCGAAACTTTATCAAGTTCCCCACATTTATGTACAATTTTATCAGTTGAAAGTAGAGAGAATTTACGAATTGCTCGAGAGCTTCAATACGAAGCAGCAACAAACACACCTTTTTTTCTAGTTTTATTCAATGAATTTTTGTAAAACAAAGAGGTCCTAAGGAGATACTACTAGTAAAGAGAAGTTTATATGTACAGTTTTATCAATTGAAAATAGAGGGAATTCACGAATTGCTGAAAGCATTCTCATGCAACAACAATAGCAGCAAACACACTCTTTTTTCTAGTTTTATCCAATAAATTTGTGTGCAAGCAAACTCTAAGGAGATCCTACTAGTAAGAAGTAAGTCTGGCATCGAAAATTGATAATGTTTTTCAACATTTATGTAGTTTTATCAGTTGAAAGTAAGAGGAATTCGCGAATTGCTCGAGAACTTCAATGCAAAAAACAGCAGCAACAGATACAACTTTTTTTCTTTTATCGTAACAAATTTGTGCGCAATCAAACTCTAAGGAGGTCCTGCTAGTAAGGGGCAGTGTAGCGTCGAAACTTTATCAAGTTTCCTCCACATTTATGTACAATTTTATCAGTTGAAAGTAGGGGAATTCACGAATTGCTGAAGTGCTCCCATGCAACAACAGCAGCAACAAACACACCTTTTTCAGTTTTATCGCAACAAATTTGTGTGCAATTTTCTCACCTATCTATAGAGTTCAATGTACTACGATTAAAGTAAAGAATATATTAAGATAATGAATTTTTTTTTTTTGGTTATACTTTTAAGTAGATTAGCACTTTCTAAAGTTAATACTTTCTACTCATTAATCTAAAGAAGATCACGGTTTAATTCTTCTAAGTTAAGATTAAAATTAGCTTTTCGTGATGAGAATAGCCACTTTGATTGGTTATAAGCATAGATTAGCATCGTTAAACTTTAAATTATTCTTCAATGCCACGCGTAAAGTGAAATTGCTTAACTGAAAGAATACTTGATGAAGTCATTTACACATCTTAAAGATAATGAGAGTTGTGTGTATTTTTTGAAGATTTTTTCTCACCTGATACTCTATGCCACATAAACGTCAGTTAGCTTGTCGAGGGAATAATTTATCGACGTCACAATTTACTTTTAGAATGAAAAAAAAACTGTCAAAAAATTAAATTAATTGAAACGAGTTCAATTAGAAACTATCAAGTGAAAATCCTTCTCCCCTTTTAAAACTTTTTTTAAAAAATGAACCGAGATAAATGTAAAGCTTTCAAGAAGTAAATTTTTTAGAAGCAGGAATTTAAATAGTTTAAATCTTCTAAAAATTAGCTTTTTTAGAAGACGGAATTGAACTAGTTTAGAGATTACAAAAATTAACTTTTTTTAAAAGCAATGGATTAAAAAAAACGTAGAGCTTTCTAGAATTAAATTTGTTTTTAGAGCTGACGAATTGAAAGAATGCAAAGATTTCTAGAATTAAATTTTTTTTAAAGAGGAATTGAAACAGTTTAGAGCTTTAAAACATTAGGTTATTTTTTAAAATAAATTTGACTATTCCAAAAATTACCTTTTAGAATTTTCTTTAGCTTAAAGCTGCAAAAGCTACTACGATTTTTTTTATATTTTAGAAACAACAGGTTGAGTGAAAGTAAAAATTCCAAAAATTAAATATTTTAGAAAAAGTTGAAATAATTTAGAGCTTTCAAGAAATAAATTTTTTAGAAGCAGAAATTGAAATAATACATTATATAGAGTTTGATTAGAATTTTTAGAAGTATTTTAAGTGTCTAGAGGCAAAAACAGTAGAAAAAATTAAGAAAGAGCATCTAAAAAAACTCATTTTTTTTAAAATAACAATTGGAATAATCTTCCAAAAAATTAAATAAAAAGATCAATTAATTCAAAAAATATTTTTAATTTTAATTACATATATATACATTTATAAATGTTAAAATTCAAGGGAGAAAATTTATGGTTTTCCGAATAGTAAAAGACAATTTTTCATAACAATTGATCATCGTAGATAAGGATTTTTTAGATGATCAAAAAAAAAAAAAATAAATTCNATAAAAAAAATACATACTACTAAAAATAAATCTGAAATATCACATTATATTTAATGAGACAAAAGACTACATTTACGTGGGAGAAAATTTATGGTTTTCCGAATAGTAAAAGACAATTTTTCATAACAATTGATCATCGTAGATAAGGATTTTTTAGATGATCAAAAAAAAAAAAAAATAATTCTATTGGAAAAGGCTCGTCACGGAATTAAGTCACGTCTCGCATGGTGTTGGAGTATCAATCTAATGCAGTTATAAAGAGTTGATTGACGAGAGAAATAAACCGCACCCTCTTTCTCTTGTATGTGACTTGTTTTAGTTGCTGACTTCATCAAAACTCTTAATGATTTATAGACACTAATATTAATTCCTTGTAAATTCTTCTAATTGGAAATCTTTTATGTTTCTTGTAAGGTGTTTAATAACACTTTCTATACTACTACTTATTAATTTACTATTAATTGATTCTATAATAAGAAGTCATGAATATAAAAAAAATGTGAATAAAAACTTTGTGTCATTGCGGTGTAGCTTCTTGGTATTACTTTACACTTCTTTCATTATTTTACAGATGAATAATTGTTCTGTAGTGTAGTTTTGACACTTTGATAAAGGTCCCATTAACTAGGGTATTTTAATATATTCATTCGAGTAGTGTTTAAAATATATATAAAGGATTAATTTTAATTTAATTCGGCTGAGTTTTTAATATAGGTCAATTGCTTTATGAGGGTTTGGTGGTGATAATTTATAGTGTTAGTCATTTATATTGTTATATATAAGTTGTAAATTTAGTTCTTATAAATTCTCTCTTCCCCCTTCTTGCTTATTAAAATATATATTAGTGTGAGCTCTATCGAAAATAGGGTCATCTATGTGTTTGACTAATCTATGAGCTGATAAATTCTTGATAAATGAAGGTATGTTTGCTAGATTTATCTATGTTTACGCTTCTGTATCTCAAAAATGCATACTCTGCCACAATGTTTATCTAGATTCGTAATTGTATACACATATATTAGGTAATTATGTGTGTCTATGCATATAATATGTATATCTCTCGAGATACTTGATACGTTCAGAGTTCGATAGCTTAATGCCTATATAATCTCTTCAGAAATTAAATATAACCGCAAAAAGCTTTATATAAGGGTTGAAATAATAATATGTATATCTGTAAAGATTTACAAGACATTTTGAAATATCTCTCAAGATATAAGTTGAGAAATTGATATCCTAACACCTATAAATCTCTTTAGAAGATAAGTGTATCTCTAGAAAGGTTTAGGCATTGAGATGACCAAACTTTAATTTATATACCTCATTATATCTGTAAAATTTTCGATAGATGTACTACATATTATTAGCACATAACTGATATATGTAAATCGAAACACACTTCGATATACAGATATTCAATGTATTCTTCATTAAATTAATACGCACAACACTTTGCATAATATATTCTACACAAGTGATAGTATACTGTATATTTACGTGTGTGTATGTGTGTTACGAATTAAACTGTACAGTAAACGTCTGTGTGTCTATCCTGCTGAGAGAGAAGAATTCTAAACCCCTAAATTAGTAAGTTAACGAGAGGGTAGTTTTATATTTATAGGTCTTCTAAAGTGATATCGGGATATACTTCTAGTCTTTATCTCAATCACGGTTCGACGAAAAGGATCTTTCTCAGCGTTAATGTGATATTTCACGCTTGTCTTTGTCACCTCGAGTATACTTCCAGGCACGTCCATCTTACTTAAACCAGAAAATAGTAATTAGTGGAAGTGTGTAATTACAACGAGAAAGTCAAAATTAAATTCTTTCCTCCCCGGGCTAAGAACTATAATAGCTTTTTATATTACCTTTTTTTCTTAAGATATCTTTTTACAATCAGGGAAACATTTTAGTGACGTCGGATATCATTTTTTTGGATGAAAATAATAATGTTTTTACTCCTCGTTATCCGCTGCTTCGTACTTTTTAATAGATTAGACTAATAAGTGGAGGTATCCTGTTAGATCGTCCATTGTTACACTAATTCTAGGCGCTAATTAAAAGTATAGCAATTTAAAGATAGTTGATGGAAGACCCGATTGTATAATAGCTAGTTACGTAAATCGATCCTGCGGCTAATCGTGACTCCTAGGAGGGCATCTTCTATTCTTCAGTCGGGATTCTACCTCCGAACTGTCACAAGACGAGCAATTAATAGTTTGACATCATTTTTATAAACAATGTTAAATCATTTTTAGATGCTTCCTCGATAGAATTTTAATTGTTTTTCGCTTCTAATATATTTTAAAATATGGTTTTTGATTTAATTTGTAAATCAGCAATATTATTGATAACACCAGCTAACGTCATTAAGTGTTGGAAATTTGGTGTCATTACTGCGTTGGAAATTTAATTGATATCACTAGTATATCGAACATTCTAATGATATCGTTATTATTGGGTAATATTGCTGATATCACTTGCTACAAATATTGCTAACATCATTGGAAAATTGGAAATTTGATGTATTTATCGTGCTTGAAATTTTATTTTGGTATCATTAATATTGGGACATTCTGCTGATATCACTAGTGTTGAAAAATGTTACTGATATTCTTAGTACTGAGTATTGCTGCTGATATCACTAATCTGTTAGAAATGTTATTGATATCATTACTGTTTGGTAATACTGCTGATAACCTATAATTAGCGTTATTACTGATGATATCATAATGCGTTAGAAATGTTGCTATTCTTACTATTGGGTATTGTTGTAGTGACTAGTCGGATGTCACAAGTTACTAGTACTGATATCAGTAATGCGTTAGACATATTGTTAATATCATTATTGTATTGAAACATACAGTGCAAAGTTATATCAATTATATAGCAATGTTGATATCAACATTGCGTAAAGTTTACAATTTATGTTTAGTACAAACAGGTTTATAGGCATGTAAATTTCTTTGAGGAAATTTTGAAGAAAGTTTTTATGTTTATTATCATTAGTTTATAGATATATGCGTATAATTTTTTGATTACATGAGATATGAATATTAATAAATATAATTTACTATCCTATTTACATGCCATGCATATTATGGTTTTTTTAGGTAATCTTCTATTATCACAAAACATTTATGAAAATAAACCAAATATTGTAGTATTTAAATACAAAAATTGAGAACTTCAACTTATCTAAATAGCATAAACGAATTTTTAGAAGATAATAAATAGTATTAAAATTTAAAAAATACATACTACTAAAAATAAATCTGAAATATCACATTATATTTAATGAGACAAAAGACTACATTTACGTATTGATTAATACAATGCTTTCGTATTGAATTTTCAAAAAAAAAATTCATTCTAAAAAAATTAATAATTTTATAGATACACAATAAACACGTGGGAAGAAACCTCTTTAAAAATAATTGATAAGAGAGAGCATCTTATCAAAGATCTGGTTCACAGATTGAAGTAGAAGAATAAAAAATTTTTGGAAGTTCTATTCCCTTTGACCTTTGTTTTTTTTTTAATTTTATGATCACTTTTTATGTGTTCATTCTATAAAATTTTATGTGAAATTTTTTATATGACATTTATCAGTAGTTGGAATGTTGCTTTATCATAACTTTACTATAATTACTGATTATAGAATTTAAACAATACCACTGTTTTTAAGTACGTAAATCGTGCATCTTTTTTACTTAATTAATGCAGAAAAATATTATTTTCTAAACAATTTAATGTTAAATTTTGAAGAAGATTGGTTTAAGTGAATGTTTTGACTTTCTACAAACAAGACAGTTGTAAGGGGGGTAACGGTGTTGATACCTTTTGTGATATGCATTTCCTGCGGAGGAGGAAGGAACAATGATAAATGCTGACCAGGGGTCAGCGGCATTCGGCCGTTAACCTACGAATATTGAAGGACACAATAGCTAGTCTGACTTTTGTTTGTCAACAAGGTTTGTGGTTTGGGACTAGAACAGATGTTGGGCCTTTTAAATGGAAGATTGTGTAAAACAATAGTTGCTATGATGTTATGATATATAAAATATGATATCCGGTAGATTTTGATGATCTATCACATCTATGCTATTATTTTTCTTGATATAAATGCAACACGCTAACTTATTGTTTCGTATAAATCATCGTTTTGTAGTTAGAGTCTTTTAAGTGTGTGCATAATTAATATTATGCACGCACTTCAAAGATCGTAAAACATAGATTTTAAATTTAAAAAGTAACTTAAAAAGCCACAAATTTAAAAAATTGCTTTAAGATTTATCTAAAAATACACCCACATATCGTTCTTCTTTTACATTCTTATACCTACGTATATTATTTTTATAGGTTTATGTACTGTACAGCAAAGCATATATCAGAAAATTTTACATAAAATATGTTTTTATTCTTCTAAGAGTATATAGTTATTTATAAAGTTGCTTCTTTTCTACACCTTTATGTCTAAAAATTTATCTAAAAATTATATTAAAAAATATACACTTTTGTGTCTTTCATGTTAAAAAGCATACATTTAATATACCTTCGCATCTTCTACGTTTTTACAATACGTTACTTTTTCTATAGTTTTAAATTTCTCACTTTCTATTCTAAAAATTACACTCAAAGATTTATCTTAAGATTCTTAACATTTAAAAAATACTTCTTTCATCCTATATATATCTAAAAACTTTTTTAAATATATTCTATTCATAAACGGAAATACGTTCTCTTTCTTCATACTCCTTTATGTCAAATTCTACACCTAAGATAAATTTAATAATTTAGATTAAAAATATACATTAAAATTTCACTTTTGTATCTTTGATCAGCTCCATATTTTAAAAATATCTAAAATTACACTATTCTTTACATATTCACATATATTTACGTGACTTTAGCTTTTAATCTTTTATTTATTCATCAAAAACACACCTAAAAATCACAAATATAAAAACGCAAAAAATAAATTACATATCTAAAAACACAGAAACATAAACCACACACCTAAAAACAAGCATGCACAGAAAAAAACATCATTTCGGTGAACGTTTTTCCTCTAAAAACTTTGAAAACCGAGACCTAAATAATCGTATTAAAAAGTTTTTTTAGACATTAAAAAATTTTATAAGCTACGAAATACTTAATTTTATTTTTATATTCAAAATTTAATGTTATAACAGAACATAAAAAAAGGGTTGATACAGAGATTTATTTCGTATCGTAGAAGAAGTCAGAGGTAAGGTTTATGATCGAGGGAAGGGACACGAGATATAAATTGAAGAACCTTACATAATTACCAATAGATATACCCTGAGGTATTTAACGATAGTGATAAAGATGACATTTCCCTTCTTCTATGTAACATTGATTGAACTGGAGATAAAAAAAAACACTGTATTTTCTGGTTATAAAAATGTAATGATTGTTGTATAGTTTGTGTTGATAACTGGGTGACGACTGTTTTTTTTTATATCAGATAGGGTATAAGTTATTATTACGTAAAAAGAATGTGTGTTATCATCAATAGTAATGCGGAGAATCCAATAAATTTGCTCAACTAATTGAAGATATTGAGAAGTTCGTCGCACTGACACACTAAATTCTATGTCCATAAACAGTGTTTATTGATCGAAATACAACTCGAATTTTTAGAACATCTAAGAAAGTGATGCCCTTTGACATAAAATGGGCATCTATCACGAAGTTTTACATGAACCGATTCCCTAATTATATTGTTATTTGTTTCAGAATGTTTGTTCTTATTCCTACATTCATTTATTAGAAAATTAATAAAAGCTTCTAGAATGATTTTTAGATGTTAAAAAAACGAAATTGTTTTTTTAAATTTAGGTTAATATTGCTTTAATTATTATATTTTTTATTGTAAATTAGTAATTTACAATTAATGAAATTAGTGGTTTACATCACAGAGTCATAAATTAGCAGTTTTTGACTCCAGTTCACAATTTTTGATCAAATAAAAAAGAGATGCAAATTAATTGATCATTAACAGCAATTTACAGGTTTATGGAGCAATGTTTCAACTAACGTTGATGAAACAGAAGACTAATTCGTAACCATTATTTGCAACCAGCAGTTTTATTTGATTAAAGACTAACACTTTAATAAAACTCGCATTCTTATCCACAAGCACGACTGCGACAACTAATTGTCATTGCAGTGAAGTGGAATAGGATGATGCACCCAAAAAAGTGCCACTCACTAGTCTGGTTGTGGATCACAAACATAAATCTATAAATTATTAATCATAAACATGAGATGTGATCCATGTGAACCACGTTACCCCATTACAATTCACTTTTATTATTATTATTATTTTTTTTATTTTTTTGATATATCTTGTAATTAATCTTGTAATTACTAGTCAAATATCTTTATTGTGATCTACAGGTTTTATACAAAATCCTCATGCCCTGAACTGATTTACAGTAGAAATGTAGAAATTGGTGTATATTTTAAACAATAATTCAATTTTATATCGTCACGTGATCAAATTCAAAAATAATTTTTTATCGACAAAATTATTACCTTGTAGATCGGTAACATTAAATTAATATATATTATTACTATTATTATTATTGCATAATTTAGCTATTTAAACAAAAAAACTTGTTTATCAATTTTGCAAATCAGCTTTAATAAAATATTACAAAGTAGTTATTTTAACTTCTTTAAAATTTCTTTAATATAATTTAAGATGATTTATACTCAAAATTTTGTTACAATTTAACAAAGTTCTAATTAAAATAAATATACTTAATCTAATGTAAATAATTTAAAGATACTAAAACTTATAAATCCAAAAAACTAATATGAATATAATAATATAAGCTTAAAAGTGTTTATAAATTGAAGAAAATATTATTTTTTGAACTTTTATTTTTGAATTTATTCTCAATTTAAATATTATTGATTAAAATGAATAATATATAAGTTCTGGTATGAAAAAATACATCTTTATACCAATTTTTAGTGAGAAATTAAGTAAAAGAGAGCGTGAAAGCGAAGCGAAGAACATAAATTTCTTCGAAGAGAAACTATTCAAGACACGAATCTTTCATATAAGACTCTAATGAAATCATCGAGCGACATAATAATAGCAGATTCAAGGCTTTATTCTAGTCATTTCGAGCTGGTAATTATTGTATCTCATTTGTGATCAATGTTTCTAAACTCCTATGAGAATCATAATAGTCAAATTAACATTTATTGCATTATTTATATAGTCAGTGATCAAGCATTGCAGTAAGGTGTGTCCACCCTATATTCCTGTTACGTTTAACTGATGTTATCTACACTCTACCAACTTCCTATCGCCTCTAACACTCGACTAAAGACGACATCGATAATGTTTCAAAATTCACGCAACCATACTAATTTCATTGTTTATTCTGTTTTGGATTAATTGAGCTTAAGGCTAAAGACTTTAAGGATAGAAAATTGGGGTCGAAAATTACGTTTTCTGCATAAGAACTAGGCTACTAGAGTTTTTGGTATACAACAGCCTATGGGATTATTTATGATTAGATCCTGTTAAAACTTAGTCTTTTTGGATTTATAAATCATTTAATTGTTTATTTGTGAGTCACGTTGTGTTATCCTCGTTTAAATTTACACAAACTAGTGATTAAGCTATCTATTAAGAGACTTTAATTATGTAGATATAATGGATCAGATTATTTTTCTTTACTCACTAATAACTATATTTTGTTTTTGATGGAGTAGTTAAAAAGTATGTTTTTTGAACTTATTCTTTACTAATTGTGTCATAAAATTGTAAAGATTTACACAATAAAAGATACATGAATAGGTTCAGTTGGAATAGGAAACGTCGATATAAATCAAGTCGATTTTTATATAAATGTGTTTGAACCTATGTCGAGAGGTTCGTTAAAATCTGCTACATACTGTCAGGAAATTGTATATCACGTGATTAAATCCAGTGGATCAATAGAGAACAGAGAGGGTCTCGATAGAAAGGAAAGAGGGGGGATAGACTACTGACTGCACTTCTCCAATGCAAGATTTGTAACAATGATGCTTTTTAAACCAGTTCAGACTTCAAAAAAAAAAGCAGAAAAGCCAAAAAGGAACCATTTCTAACAGTTTGCAATTACATTTTTGAAAAAAGAACAATCGACAATGCGAAATGTAACGCAATAGGTCATACATTTCCTTTGATAGTTTTGAAAGTGATATGGAGAAAATGACACGTTCGAACGTGTTCAAACAAGTCAATTTGATTCATTTTTGTTTTTTGACAATAAACGAATTACAATTACTGTTATTTCGTTAATGTAGTTTAAAACTGATCCACTAGATGGCAATGAACAGAAAATTTAAAAATAGACTGACTATCCCTCATATTACATAAATAATGAATTAATTATAAATCAATATATAATTGTAATTATCTAATAATCAAATGTAGAACTGTGTGGACAGATCTAAAGTATATGCTGTATCCATATATTTATTTATTTAATAAGAACAAAGAATATTTTTTGCACATGAAGAGGAACAAAAAATAGAACTGGTCCGACTGACAAATGTGTGAAATTGAATAGGAATAATACAATCCAAACCGTTATTTTCTAACGTAGACGATGGAAAGGGATGTGGAGTTGCTGCACTGTTCATCGATCCAGACAGGAAATGACGACAGGAAGTAACGTGAAACGCACGTGAACTTTGTTCGTATCACAATTACATAACCCTATGTATAGCAAAGAATAGTAAAATAAATCCCTTTCTAGTGTTCCATATTTGTCATTCGAGTAGGATGTAGTACTTTTATCAGGGGTGGAATTATAGATAAAAACACAAACCGAATATAGACTTATGTTAATCAGGTATAATGCGCGCTACTCGAGACATGTATAATGCAATTCTGTAGAAAGACCTCTCGAAATTCATAAGGTTCGGACGTATGTTTGACACCTGGCCAACACGAAGGACATTGGCTACCAGAGTAATTATATTTGCTACAGCAGCCCCGGTGCAGATGGTCGACCTGACCTTGCTCCTTGATAAATGTACCGCTAAACTAGGTCAGGTATTGGTCGTAGTGGCGATATCTATCTGGGGTCGAGTTAAGATTCCAGCACATAACATCTTTACTATCATACGTAACAGCTGTCATCAGGTGAGATAATCTCATCCTCGCCGCCTCCCGTTATCTTTGGTGCTTTATTAGATCATTACTGAGAACCAGAGTCACGAAGCAGTTTCCGGGTGTATGGCCTGTTCTTTCCTTTAATATTACGTGAAAGTAATTGATCTACGACTTTTTCACATGACACGAAAAATCTGTAACAGCTACTTCATCCATTGAAACCATTGTTTAACATGTTTATCACCAATGTTCTGAGAATTGTATATCCTTCAATATAATTTATTTAAATTAATTTTTAAAGAAAATTGTATATTATAATTGTATTTTTAAAAGTTATTATTTTAACTTCTAAAAATATAATTAAAACAAATAATTTATAATAATATCATTATAAATTATATTTATATATTATATCATTGTTTTGTGGAATGGTACTACAAAAAACAATAGTAGGAATAGGTATATTACTGGTAGAAAGATTCGTGAGAAAGTTCATTATGTGTGAATTTATCAAAGTAGATTATTGTCTAAAGAAAGGTCATACGAAGATACATTAATGATTATATCTAAAGATACATACAGTACTTTATTGTCTACGAAATTACTATAAACATGCATTGATATATAAATAAAAAGATAGAATTACACTTTATTATCAATGAAATTCGTAGTTAACATTACTATAAAATTTTATTGTTAACGATGAACTTTTCTCTGATATGTCTTCTTCCTTCTTCATATACTAAATTATCATTTTACCCCTTTATATATACATATTTATCATATTAATAAGGTACTAGTATAGTTGTAGAGTACTTTTTTTCCCATGGTACCTCTCCAGGTTAAAAGTGTTCGTGTCCCTATTCTACCGGAACCATTGCTGCATCATTAGTCTCCCTCCAAAATATTCTATAAAGCTTATAAAAAACCATTGATTTATTTCATCATCAAAACCGTTTAAATCATTAAAAAATTCATAATTATAATTTTAGCCAAAACATATAATTAACATTTCTTACCATCCTGAAAGACAAATTATTAAACAAATTCTTTTTGAAGTTTGGTATTTACAGCTTTGATTTATTGTTATACTTTTTTAACCAGTTTGATTAAAATTTATATAATATAATTTTTCTTTCTAGAGACATCAGAAAAATAAAATCAAGAAGATTTTTTTGGTACACGTGAAGACCATTAATTACACGAAGGATATCATGTCAGTATCAAGCCATGTCAACAAAGTTAATAACCTCTTACAAAGTAATCCAGTAGAAAAGTATAACCAAAGATAAAATAATTACATTATGTAGAAAGGTGTAGAAAAGTATACCCAAGGATAATATAACTACTTTCGTAGAAAGGTGTTTGTAAATGTATAAGTATATTGTGTAGAAAAGTGTAAGTGTACAAGTATACCGTGAAGAATAGTGTATATAAGTGTATAATTACATTGTTTAGGAAGACAATATAAGTATAATGTTGTAGAAAGATATCTATATAAAGACAATACAAATGTGACGAAATAAAAGGTAATTATATTATCGATCAATATCAATAAAAGCGTGACACGATCCCGTTACATCCTCGGAAGAATTCCGTTTCCTTCCGTTTACAGCTTCCTGTTTTGGGACCTTAGTTACAAATTAACACGTGGGTTCAGTGAGTTGTAAAACAAGGAAATAACCCGACTCGATTATAATGATGTGGTTTGAAACAGGAACTACGCGGATAACAACGTGAACGTCACGCGCCTTGAAAACATCCAATTGCATCGAAAGTAATCGTTCCATGTTAATTCTATACCCATATATATATATAACAACAAATGATGAAAGGAAAAGACCCATTTAAGGAATTTGTAAGTAACCTGTACCTGAATATATATAAATTTAATTTACAGTGTTATCTTTGTGTAGCCTTTTTTAAAAGTAGTAAATTAGAAAAATCTTCTTGAATGAGGTAGAACAGTGACCATAATATCTCAATTTAGCGAGTGAGGAGAGCTTTTGCTGTAATAACAACCCCTCCCAGTTGCTTTTCTGCCCTTAGCCATCATTAGTTGTCCTAGCCTGTGGTTATAATCGGTCGCAAAACTACTAGAAAGAACTATGTCTATGTCACCCTCACCACTGGCCTCCCACTAAGTCTTATACAATTGATCCATCCTATATCATTCCATCGATAATTATATCAATTTTAAATGCAGGCTATTTATAAAGTACTAAGTAAGTTCCTGTTAGGGAGATGATACAGGATTTATAGATATATTATTTATAATAATTATTAATGTAAGAATCGGGGGATTTCCGCGAGCAATAATACCTAGTATGACTACTTTTGACTGTTTTCTAAGAAGATTCTCATTGTTTATAGAACTCCGAAGGGACTGTAAATTAAAGTTTAGTTAATGATAAAATAGACGAATGGTGAGAAATACGTCAAGAGTAGAGGGGAACTTCTTAGAAAACCGGCCTCAAAAAATGGATTTGGAGTAGTGATATTGGCAATAGTATGCATGTAAAAAAGCACATATTTTGACCCGAGGCCTATATAATTGCGGTGAGGTACCTCAAATGATGTTGGAAAATTGAGAGATAGTTTGTCAATTTGATGTAACCTTCTATGGAATTCTTTTACAAGAAAATTACTTTAATTATTGCTAAATATCGCCCCACTAATGATTCATTTTCTCTTAAATATCGGCTCTTACAACTTACTTTCTTTTAAAGTAATCTATCGCTAAATAGGTCTTTGTTATGTTAAGGTTAATAAATTAAGATTATTATTAAAGTTAATCAAGAAAAATCGATTTTTCTTCAATTATCTTATAGGATAGGGAAATTTCTTGACTTTAAAAAACTGCACACTTAACTGTCTGTAATTGAACTGCTACTAGTGCTTCGTTTACAGTAGTTATCAGCAGCAATTTGTAGACTTATAGGGGTCTATGTCCATAACCCGAAGCTAAGAAACAAGTGGACAAACTGTTTTGAAACAATAGTTGTCCAAAAATAGTCGCCTGTTTGTCGCAGCAACTAGCTTTCACTATCAGATTGACTCCAGGTCTATCAGATTGAAAAATTCGAAGATTTGTTCCCGAACTTTTTATCTTGTAATTTTAGCCCCAAGAAGGCTTCTGTAATTCTCTTCAAGCTAACGACATTTCAAATGCCTCGAGCAATGACTCATTTCACCTGTCAGAAGGTTTGTCTGACCACAAAAAAGTCAGCATGCATCATACGAACCCATCACTGCAGAAGTAATTGAAACGACAATAATGGTGATAATACATTTGTACGTGTCGAAACCATGTGTCAGTTGGCTCGTCGATCCATCCAATAAGTTATATATTTTTTTCAAACCACGTGACGCTGCAACACTTTTAAATTTAAATTATAAACATTCTAGAGAGATAAGGAATCTCTCATTTGATTAAATGAATGAGAAGTGGAGCGGATCAATCAAGTAAATAAATGGTCCAATGTTGGAGATTCAGCACCGAGCGGACACTTAAATCACAACAGCATCGTTGATAAGACGCACCATGCACATGACAAGATAACATGCCATGCATATCACCTGTCTCTTGTCATCCATAAAGTTTGTGTGAGGTCTATATAGCAGATGTTCTTTAACCCTTGTGATTTACTAAGAGTAGAGTTTGTTTAGAAGGGCTTCCTGCAGATGTCAGCAGGCTATTTGTTATTGTCTTAAAAGTTGAAACGTGATAAAGATATCAGTATATACTTTTAATAATATAAGTACTATTCAGATATATTCTCGAGTTAGTCTTTACTTCTCGAGTTGATTCATAAAATATGAAGATCCCTGAAGTGACCTTGTTGCAATTCAGAATTATCCACATTCATTCTATTAAAATTGCATTTTTAAATAAAAATATAGTTAAATATACATAGCAATATTGTTTTAGATCAATATCTCATTTATTATATTCTCAAGAGGTTTTAAAATTTGAAATGTTGCTGATTAGATTTACAATCAGCAATCCATGCAGCTAAGATGTAAGAATTTCAGCTTTGATTGATCGTTATTTTGACAAAAATACATTAGAAATATTATAATTAGTAAATAAATAATTAAGGTTCTAAGAAAAAAACATTGTTAGATGGGGCGGGAACAGAACCCACATTTATGTTAACCAAGGACGTGGGTTCGGTTCTCAAAAAGTATTTTAATTTCGTTCTTTTCTTGGGTGGATGCACACTTCATATATGAGGGTCTTATTTGTTCAATAATAAAATAAATTCTTTATTTTATCTAAAAAGTTAATTAAAATATCTGAATTTCACTAAAATTTAACTTTCATTTCATTTTCTATCAAAACGTTAAAATTTTTAATAAGAGATTCCGTTCCTCATAAAATATATTTATATGTAACGTATGTAAAAAAGTGTAAACATTAAGTGATAAGTGGACTCAGTGCAAAGTATTAAATGGTAAGGTTATTAACAGTTAAATGGGCCGTTTATTAAACATTAGTAACACTTATCCAATTTAATATTTTTGTATTCCAAACACGAATGAAACAATTTGGTCCTATTTACCAAACATATCTTCAAGATAGCCGTCGGCTGTTACAACATATGGGCCCAAGGTCACTACCGGGAAGGGAGTATTTATTTAAATGTCTAGTTTTCCTTGACAGCTACATTTGTAGAGAACCAAGATTCGCAAGGTCTTTTACCCGTATACAAACCCTACAAACTACTGTCGATATTTATTAAACAATATTTACAAATCTGAAAAAAAACATCCTGACATCGAGCGTATAGCGTCACGCAACGAGAACAATGTTTTGGGGACATCTTAAGTGTGTTAACCCATTGTAGATATCGACACACCCGCACCTGTTGTGACCTTGTAGACCAAAAAAATATAAATCTTTCACTACCTGCATGGTATATTTTATGCTGGTAGCGATATCTACACCTTAAATCTAACAATTCATATTGAATTGTAAGGATTATTGCACTTAAGATTTTAGTTAATTGTATCAAAATCTCAACTATACAACCTCTCTACTTCTCTATCTATGTACAGAAAGGCGACATTTGGACTAACTTTCTTATCAAGATTGTTGTGTGTTATATAGGAAGACGTAACGAAAGATAAGATATGAATGAACTTCGCGATTTAAATTTAATGTTGCAACAATAAAAAAATGGGGTATAAGAATCGAAATCTTGTAATTTTTCTGGTATCGAAACTGATAGAAAATTACTTTCAATTTTTTTTTTTATGTTTTGTAGTCAGATGGAGTATGTAATCTTGCAATAGAAAGCAAAAGTAGGATAGCAGAGTGGTGTGTTGTCGTGTGCCAGATGGAGTAGCGAGGCCCGTCATCTGGCTAGTGGTTCCTTTCAGTAGTGTCGCGTCTGAAGGTCGAACGACTTCTCGTCAACGATATGTTGGATAAATACCTGGAAATATTACACCCAACTTATACTATGTTACACAATATTTCTATTAACTAAACAGTTGTATTGTAACTTCATTTTCCTCACTTTTCATATGTCATTTTGTTGATGTGTCAGGGCGTTTATATAACATTGAATGCAGATAAATAAATAAATAAATATATATATATATATATATATACTGTTAATTAGATCCATGAAAATAATAATAAGCTCGTCATCCCTCTCTTTGAATCTAATTTTAAGTCTATTCTATTCCTTAACAAATTGTGTAATGTTAATACCCAATAAAAGTTTAAACGTGTAAATAGTTCTATAATTCTTATGGGTAATATATATGAGTAATAATTTCTATTGTTTCATAGTATAAACATAACTTATACAATTTCCATGGTTTCCGTTCAAATACTGGTTTTCATAGCCTAAATAAATAAATTTCCATAGTATAGGCTAAGCATTTTCATGAATGGCAAAAATTCCTACACTTCCATGTATAAGCGTGTTTACATAGTTTTATAGTATAAACGTATTCGTAATTGAGAAGATTTCCATAATTTAATAATATTAACAAGAAACTTGTTTCTTTATCTACAAGCATTTATTGCTACAGGCTTTGGTATAACAATGTATTAAAATTTTAAAACTAAAACCATGTAATTTTTACTGAAATAGAATAAAAAATATCTTAATTTTATAGAAGGGATATCGATAAATTCTCACAGAAACATCTCTCTTATGGGCAGGGATGTGATTGAGTAGTTAAAGTAGTCTCACATTTTCCACGGTCTGGTCTCAAGCCCAGCTTCACCGATGCGATAAAAAAAAAAGAAAAAAAAAGAGTCTTTCACCGCAGGGAACCAAAGACCCCATCCCGAGTTTGTCACCCTCTATCTGTTACTTGAAAACAATAAAAGGATCTACCACAATCAATTTCCTTACTTTTTATCTCGGTATAAATTATCCCGCGTACTTCTTTCCACTTTGTACTCTTTTGATAGTACAGATACCAACAAATTGTAACTCTGACAATTCATCTTTTAACTATTTTCCTTTGTTTCGATCTTCTACTTCGATCTTCTTCAACATACAATGGGGACACACTTTGAAAAATAATCGTTTTATTTTTAACTGGTCGATAATAACATTATTTATTTTGTAACTCTCCATTGACAGGAAATTTGTTTCTTTAGCCATAGGCATTTATTGCCTATAGGCTTTAGTGTAAATTATATAACCAGTTGTAGATAGTAGAAATTTGAATTATCAAAACTTTGTTCCTTTCTTATAGCCTTTAGACATGACTCTCTTGAAGAGCTTCCTATGACATTATCTTCTTTTAAAGGCTTTCTTAGAAATGATTTTCATAGAAAGATTATTATTACTTATTATTTTATATACCTCGAAAAATAAAAATTAAACATATATTAGATTATAACGTCTAAAATTAAGTATCAACTGCTTGATTTACTTATTTAGAAGCGATATAAAATAATCTTTTCCAACTGGTAGGTCGCGATCCATTATTAGGGCAATGTTAACAGTTAATGTTTAAAAATTCTAAATTTTTCAGATAATTTTAAGCTAAAAAGAAAATTTTTGAATAAAGAATTTATTTTACGATTAAATTTTGATTTTAAGCCATATTTTTACTGTATTTAAAACAAAAAAAAGACGTTAAAAAAACAAATTTTTCTTCTTATTTGCTTCAATATCACGAACTGTATTTTCTTCTCAACCGGTTTTTCTTTCACGGCTCCTCTTAAATTACAATATCTCAAATAATATCGTTTAAATAAAATATATGAAAAATCGAACAATGGAAGAAGATCTACAAAAATACATAATATATATATATCTTTCGAGTCACCATTCTTATATACAGAATATTCTGATAGATTTATAGTTCGTTGAAGAAGAACAAAGCCCTCGACCGACATTAAATAATAAAAAGAAGTTTGAGAGTTTTTTTTAGAAACTAAACTTGAATATTTTACATTGAAAGCCAGTCTGATGACAAAAAAAATCTCTTTACTCCTTTTGTTATAATAACTAGTTGAGTAAAGTTTTAGATGAACAAAGATAAGTTAATAATTGAACTGAATCTATTATTAGCTCTTACTCGTCTGTATCACTGGTTTTTGCCATTTATTAATATACAAATTCATCTAAACATTACAGAAATTTTTTATCATTTAACTCACTAAATTCATTTCTTACTTACCAAGTTAAAATAGTTGTACAATTCTAAAAAATTTACTTATAATTTAGGAATTTCGGGTGTTAATTTTATTATACAATAAATAATTAATATTGAGTATATTTTTAAGAATACGAAACAAAGAAATTAAGGAAAGCTTTTTTTTGTTTTATATTATTAACATATTAAATTCATTTTTAATACAATAACCCTCATAAAATGAACATAAAGACTATGAATTTTAAAATGAAATCGGGTTAAAATAATTGTCAAAAATTGAATTATAATTAAAGGATTTCAGGAGTTAATTTTGTTATGCAATCAGTAATTAGTATCGAGTATTATGTTTGAAGAATACGAAACAAAGGGTCCAATGCAAAGCGTATTACCCTTTGGTACCATCTTGCGATATGTTGGATAGTTCTCGATGAGAGATGTAAGTCAATAAAAGAGTTAGATAAAAAAGAATTTTTGGCTTGGTTTGTCGTTAGGCGCCACGCGCCTCCAACTGATAATTTCAAGTGAATACAAAGTACAAAATTGTGATAATTTTCGATCACTTTCTGCATGATAAGGAACTTCCAGCAAATGCTTTTCCGTGTAAACTACCTTGAAGAGTTAAGATTGTAAATTTCGAGTGGGCCACAAAGGTGACGAATCGAATTAAGTAAAGAGCACAATGGAATATATCTTCGATTGTTAAATAAATAAAGTTTTATAGATTTATTTTTTAATATTAAACGCTAAAATGAGCAGAGAAGACCGAAAAAAGTACATATAGCGCCCTCTAACGACAAGATCCAAAATCACAAAAGTTAACTTTTTAGTAGTATTTTTTGTGGAAATTTTAAATTTTTTTGATGTTCTGATTGGTTAATATCGAATCTAATTATTCAAACTTGAAGAATTTAATTAAGTTTTTAGTTTCTATGCAATTTTTCCTAAGAATCTCTATTAAAATTTTTTTGATATACTCTTTTTTGATTTGATATCATATAATAGTTATTTTTTCTTAATTTTTAAAGAAAGAAAAATCAAAAAACAATTAGCTAACATAAAAGAGGAGGAACCAATTATTAATTCAAAAAAGGGGTAGAAGTTTTTGGTGAAAGAAGAATAGGTGTTGGGGGCTAACAAAGTGGGAGAGCATCTGTTAAAAAATATCATCCACTTTCAAAAAAAGTATGGAAGAGATAAGATAAAAATCAGTATTTTTATGATCGATTATATTTACTAAAATATTAATTCAAATGTTCCCTTCTTTTATTAAAATCCTTTCTCAAAAACGGCTTTTGATGCGAAAACCGTTGATAGGTAATTAAGAAGTTTATAATTATTTATCGATTCGGCTTATGATTTTGTTGCATGTTAAAGCCCATAGGCTTAGATTGATTGAAAAGATAATAATAAAGAATTTCCATGAAGATTTTTCATTCTCTAAAGCATACATATTCAGAAATCGCCCCCTCTTAAAGGGGTTTTCGCCTTCGTTAGGTTGAAATGAAGTTGTTTAGTTCGTTACACCATCTCCCCTGTAACTAGTTACCTCGTTACATGCGAGTTACTCGGTTAATTTTTCAGTGAAATCAGTTATTCTCATCCCTTACCTCCACAGTTGTCTTATCTATGTTCTGATTATGCCAAGTCGTATCCACGTGCAGAAAACAAACACCAGTGTCTACCACCTGGACATTCTGCTATTCTCCATCAACTTTGTCAACATAGAACGACGATAACAACTGTTTGTAGAACGCTGTTGGATGCTGTGTCAAGATTGGGGTGATTAGGCCTCTTGGTCTGTCCCAATCACTCGTACTCCTCTTTGTTGTTTTAAACACAACCATTTAACCCTAAGGCTACAATTCTGACTCGTCCTTAGGCTAAAAAAAAATAATACAAAATTTAAAAATTCCATTTTATTATTAAAAATTTGTTAGAAGAATGCATTGATATTTATCAAGAAATTGTTAATTTATTATTATTCATTATAATTAATCTTGAGCAAGTTTTAATCATTAATCTATGCCTGTAAAATTCGAGTTTAATCAAATCTCTCTTCACTCGATTAAGAGGTATTGAAAATGATAATAAAAAAGGGGACATAAAAAAAGCGCAATCATCATCACAGATAATAAAAAAGTTCTCGAGTTTGAAACATTTTCTTTGACATCTCCTGCGAGTCTTTAGGCCTTTATGGGTTCTCGTGTCACCAAAACTAGTCTCCTGTCAGAAAGGCCAATCCTATCCTGAGGGGGTGTCCTTCGACAGCTCGAGATGCAGAGGCTCGTGCTGGTCGCGTGCCTATTGCTGGCATCAGTCCAGCTTCTGTATGACGTTACGGTAAACACGAATCGTCAAGTAGCAACGATAATAATAAGAGAAACAGCTAATAACTTCTCTTTATCTCTATCTCATTGATAGGAAAGTTGGCGGTTCGATCCCTTCAAAAATCTAATTATTATTGGTTAAGTTTCAATATAAGATCGTCTGCCATATTTAAAAAAAAATTCGTAAGATTCGATAGGCTTTCGTACCCGATTATTAGTTGTTTTTTTGTTCTAAGCGACTAGCTCGGAGCGTACACCCTGCAGGCCTCTCTGTCTCCCGACAGGGACACAATGAGCCCTGCCTGGAGGTGGGGCCTAGTATTCATGAGCTAGAGCTTTTTAACGTCGTACTCCCCGGGGCACCGAGCATTTGACTGGCATCACCAGTCCTAGACAGACGTGCTATCTCGCTCGGGTGTGTGTTGTGTCACGTGTCACACTTGGCACGAGCCAAGCTCTATGACTTCGAATCGCAGGGATCTCGAGAAACTCTCTGAAGTTAATAAGATGTCACTCAAGTGTTTAAGTAAAGAATCCAACGGACCTGAACTTCTTCGTTGCAAGAGAAGGATTCAGTTCAGTCAACTGGCTTACAGTTTGCCTCAAACACAACCAGCAGCGGTGGCTAGACGTAACGAACGCGAGAGGAACAGGGTGAGAATGGTTAATTTGGGCTTCGCTACCCTCAGACAACACGTCCCACACGGAGCTAAAAACAAGAAAATGAGTAAAGTGGAAACGCTGAAGTCTGCGGTGGAATATATCAAACAGTTACAGCAGCTTTTGACGGAACAAGACGGAACAGGGTCGACCAGTTCGGGTGACGAGAACATCTATCCTGGATACAGCGACCATCTGCCATCCACGCCATACACGCCGTCCTCCGCTGCTGCAACTGTTACATCTCCTACGTATTCTGGCACGAGTTCTCCGACGCCAAGTCTCAGCTCGGGTGCCTCATCTCCCTATAACTCTTTCGGACCAGAAGACGAGGAACTTTTAGAATTTGCAACGTGGTTTTCATAAAGAAGACTTCAGAAAAAACACACACACAGATATATACACAGGTAAGTCGGGATTTTCTGATTAAAATCAATATCTCTCGACTAGAAAGATAGGCTATAATAGATGGGACTGCAACAAATCCTTTCTCTTTACAAAAGTAGCCCTGCAACTTCTTCCTTCCTTTTCAATATTCCCCCCTCTATCTCCCGTGAAAAGACTTCAATTTAAAGGGTCTCTCTATACACGAGACGGGGAGCCCCGTCTGCTCAATGTCCCTACTACCTGCTTGGGCGGTTGACAATAGGTCCTGCTCCAGCCGAGGCACTTGTTTATCTTTGTCCAGTTCACACAATAGGATTGGATGGTAGTTCCTCGCGATTGTTCTCCTTCCTTTCCTGACTTGGGACAGGTTTGCTTCAACACTCCCCTGACTAGGGAGATCTTTCTCCCCGGTCTACTTACCCCACTTTATACAAAACCTACGGGGGCTAAAGAAGACTAGAAAGATTGGGTCGGTAATGTAATATCGAAGCAAGTTTTAAAAAAAATGAGTTTTTTTTAGATTAAAAAATTTTTTAAAATTTTCTTTCTGTTTCTAGGTTCTCCATCACGTGACACGAACCATTGGTGTGGTGTCTACATTTCCGTTACACGAACCAACGGATGTTATAAAGAACAACGGATGAATGATTTCTCGTTTACGTTTTCGTGTGTTCTACAATTTTCTCTGTTTTGTGCACAGAAAATTCGGGTATATATATATATATATAAATATATATTTTATTTATACGAAAAATTAATAAATTTATGAACATTCCACTTGAAATTCTTAACGAATCACAATTAAATTCACGGATAATCCCTCATGTAATTTATAAATTTACCACTTTACTGTTTAAAGAACCAGTTCCTGAGTCGACATCTAAAAAGTTTTCTCCAAAAAGAAAAAAAAATCACCAAATTGTCTATAATAGTTATCAAATAAAATAATAAAAGTGATATATATATATATAGATAAATATATAAATTATATATATTTTTAATATGCACATAATTATTGTTATCATGTTGAATATTAATAATCAGAATGTGCCTTTTTTATTAAATTTTTTGCGATTTTTAACTTTAAAAATACCGATTTAAATTAGACTTTTGATGAGTCTAAATCTAAAAAAAAACATGTTTTGTAAATAGAATTTTTTTAATCATAATATAGAATATTTGTTATAACCTATTTATGTACGAAGAAGAATTAAATAAAGTTTTGTATTATATTGTATTTATTCTTTTGTCTTAATTCAATTTTTGAGTTAAAATTATCATAAAAAATATAATTTTTATTAATTCATGGAGCTTTTACTTTTTTTATTCGTATATTTTGGTCCTGAAATTGCCCAAAAAATTTAGCGAATTTATAAATGTTTTTTTTTAAGATATTTGTCATTATAAACGGTTAGATGCTCGGACGGATGCTTTAATTTCATTTATTTTTACTACAAAATGTGTCCAAAAAGTTTAGTGAATTAATTTTAAATGTTTTTCGAGACATTTATAATTAAAAAATCGAACAGACACACGAAAGGATTTGTGTTTTATTTAAATCGTTTATTTTGCTCTCTAAAATTATCCAAATGATTATTGAAATATTCGATATTTTAAACAGATAGACAAACAGGTGACATTACGATCTTTAAACAGTAAGTTATATCTGATCTGGAAAATATTGAAAAAATTTAGCAAATCCATCCTAGTTTTCGAGATATTTATAGGTTTAAACGAACAGACAAACGGACGGATGCTTTCATAAGCTTCACATCACTAAAAGTGAATTATTTATATTAAATCTATATTCCTTGTATATATTTTATATAAACTAGTCTATAAATTTAAATATATAAGTGTTAATTTATATTAAAACAACTTTAATTAGCTTATTTATCTACACTTTTTATTTCTTTTCTAAGTTGTTTAAAGATGTAAAACACTTATTTTATATTCTTATAAAGGAGAATTTATGTTAAAGATGCGTTAAAAATTATCAAAAAAATGAAAAAATAAGATAGAAGACAATGTTCAAAGTAGAATTATGCTACTCATGTTCAAGACGAGTAGCGAAGGCCTCACGTTAAAGTCATTGGCACACGTTGAGAATGCATAATGAGGAACGTACACGGGGTCTTAATTACTACACGTACAATAAGGAATTTTTCTGATGATACAGTTACTTAAATAAGAGTCATACCTTTTTAATATATAATAATAATTTACTTACAAGTCAATTATGAGTTTTTAGAATAGAAAAAAGTGTAAGAGAGCACAGGAAGATGATTCTGAAAAAAAAAACTACCCCTTCGCTTGAATACATTGAATTAAATGGAAGAAGAATTAAAAAGCATCAAATAAAAATTAAAGTAATCTTGACAAAAACTTAATTTATATCCTAAATGACAGGTAACAAGTGTTTAAGTTGTCATGAAGTTAATCAAAATCATAAAAGATCTTTTATATAAACCGAGACGTGTAGAATGATAATTGTATTTAGATTTTTTTAGATGAATTTTTTTAACTTGTTAGAAACGGGGATTACGACATTAGTTTTCTGAGTGATTTGAATGTATTTTAGAGGAAAAGTCGAAAAATCCCACCGTGAAAAGCACACTTAAAAGGTAATGGACAAGTAAAAGTAGTCTGGGACAAACACCTTCCTTCCGGTTTAAAGCAAGGTGCAAACAGCTTCTGTACTTCACCCTCTATTCTCACGCAAACGTTAATTATCTAAAAACTATTTAAAATACAGTATACAATTCATATATACCAATTTTTAATTACAACATATATAAAAGTTTATTTCGATTTTTTATAAAGTATACACTTAATTTTTAAAATATTTTTAAAAAATTTAGCAANTTAATTATAATTAAAATAAGATGATTGCAATTACTTACAGGATTATAATAATAATAATTATTTTTTTTTTTGCGTAAAAGACTTAATTTAGGTCAAAAATATTTAAAAATGGAAGTTTTCTATTGAAAAAGATTCAAATCAAACTATTCTAAATATTAAAATTATTATTATTATTTAATTTTTTAACTAATTTAATTTTATGTTATATTCAGTTAAACAACTTTAAATGTTAAATATTTTGTATAAACAATAAAATTATGACTTATTTACTTATATTAAACTTCAAATACGTCCACCCAAGTTCACGTATACACAAAATATAGGACTATTAATAATCATTAATGGTTAAATTATTCTTAATTTTATATAAAAAAAAATCTACTATAAAATGTAAGTAAATTTAAATTTTATAAATAATTAGTTTAGTTTTTATTTAATTAAAATTTCTCAAATTTGATAACTGTAAAAGAGAAGTATACCAGAAACTATTGTATAACAGGAGGGACTTTCAAAGTTTTTGGAAATTTATTTAAATAAATTAATGCTTAATTTAATTTAATTTTTTAAATTATATGAAAATATTATAAAATTTAAATAAATTTAAAATGTTTGTAGATAAAATAATGTTATTTTTATATTACTTTATATATAGCCTATGTATTTGAAGTAGCAAATGAGAAGAGCAACTTCTAAAAACGTATTCATGAATTTCTCGATGAAACCAATAAATTTAATGTAATTAAAATATAAGTTTTACTTTTATTAAATTTACATGTAAATAAATGAATTAAAATCGTAATTATAAAGCTTAATTTACGAGTTATTTATTAGAATTACTAAAATATCAATAATTGCAAAGAAAGAGAGTAAGTTAGAACTCATTGTACTGTACAACACGAGGGACCTTCAGAGTGCCTTTGAAGATTTAGACAAATAACTAGAATATTATTATAAAATATTTTTATAAAATTAAAAAAAGATAAAAGTAATATGGAGCAATGCGGGAAGCACTCAGATCTGGAGTTATTTTCAGCAACAGATGGTTGAGGGACAGCTGATTGGTGGATGGTTTCCAATACACTTTGGCGTTGTTGTGATCGGATTTCTAATTGCTTTTCACTCTCCCTCTTTCTCCCCGCATTTTGACTACTTTCTGTGCACAAGGGACGGACCAGAGAGGCCCTCGCTGCTGAAGAGAAAAGAAAAAGAAAAAAAAACTAGCCTTTTGTCCCATGGCCACCGAAATTGCCTAGGAAATTCAATTTTGGGTGACAGATTTCTTAGTACCTTTAATTTCCGATCGATGTTTCAATCAACTCGCAAGATGTGGAGTCTCGTATGTTGTATGTGGGGTGAACTTCGTACACACATAATTATATAGAACTGTATCAATATATACACTATCAATTGCAGGTTCTTTATATTAAAGTATAAGTTTCTTTGCAGAAGAATAAACCATAATAAATATTTTTTGAAGTTGCTCAAAAACTATTCATTCTTCTTGATGTTTTTAGATTTAAAAATAATTTTATCTGTATATTTCTCACGTCAAATATATTTTTAGTTTCGATAATTAAAAAAAAAAATCTTAAATTCCTATCAAAAATTAACTCTAATCGCGGGATTTTTAATGATAAATTCCCTTCATTGGCTGGGGGTTTTATTGGAAAATTTCAATAATAATATAGGAAAGTGGCACCGAATTGGACATCGGCGGTAAGCGTATCACATTACACATGAAAAAAACTTTAGTAGAATAACGTCAACTGGCAACGGCCTCACGTACGGGGCCGAGGGGGGAGGAAATCCCGGCCGTTAGTGTAACGGCGACCAGCCATGACGGAACGTACCAAACGCACGTGCCACGAGATCCCAGTCACGTGGCACACGAACCATCTGGTGTGTCTCCCACGCACGAGTCTTCCTTTGTTGGGATTGTGAGTACGCCGGCCGCAAGTATTGTTGTGAGGATGTCTATGTAACGGCCCCAGATACTCACACATACACAGGTGGTGTCTGTCCGCCAATACGATCAACAGTGAAAGTGTTTACTTCAGAAACGCACAATAAATTGTCGTTCATTCATACGTAGTCTACCACGTGGAACCGAACGGTTGTTACCAATGATATTTTTCATTTTTCCATTCTGTTTATTGTTTGTCCGTTCGAAAGTTGTTTATATTTATTAAGTTAAAATTATACAATTCCCAATTACACCTGTGATTGAATTTATGCTTCATACAAACCTCTCTTAAGTTGTCTATTAAAAAAAGTACGAAATGTAACTATCGTTATCATTTCATTAAAGTATAAAGACTGATATACAAATATTTACTTACTTATCACTTTAATTTTATCTAGTACCTAGAAGTCTATATAAATCAGATAAAGTGATATTCATTTTTAAATTTTAAAGTTTAAAAATGAAACCAGTTTTGGTTTATTATGTAACAAATTTAGTATATTACGTGTAAATCGTGCACAACGTACAATAACGTATATAGACGCGTCGATATATGCTACAATTATTTGAATTGATAAAATAAAAATACATGTACACCCTATTATAGAACTTGTAGGGTGTATATGACTATATATGATGTATCTGCACAATCTCTCCTATACAACTCTTTGTAATTACTCTCCATATACAACAGACAAATTCTATATAAATGAATAGGACCTATCTATTCATACCTATTTATACCTTGCAGCAGAAGACATCCCCTTATATACTTTTTGATCTTTTACTATTCAAATTATACGAGTACTTTACTTTCTACAATAGAATATTTTCCACTGTGAGAAAATATAATGGTATGAATCAACAGATACATATTATTAATTAATATATATATATAGGCCTATATATATCTGCAGGACTTCCGTAAAATTCTACAGTTATAATTGCTATACTTAACAGAATAACACAATATTAATTATATAGTTATATGTGAATATCGCGCGACATTAACACAGTACATACATCCACATCACATACATCCCCCTCTTCCGGATAGCATTTCAATTGATTCTTAACTGGCAAACGGACTGTCGGGGTACAGTTATATGCCTACAGTATAGGCAGCACTTCCTTACCATTCATCTAACCTATTACAGAGAAAGAGCGAGAGATGTAGGGAGGGGGGTAGAACGATATAGCGTTAGATTTGTCGCGAAGCCGATTGAGTTTAGCCAGGACAGGATACGGCTTTTGTCAAACTGTCGCTTAAAAAGGGGACATTTCGCCAAATTGTCGTCCTAGTTTGAAAGACCCGGTTGCTATCAATCACTGTTGATAGATTCCATCACTCAAATGATTACGTAAAATATAGAACTTAATCCGACCCCTTTTTTATTCCTTGGGTTAATAAGGCTGAGGCATGCGCAGACGGCCGCCGTCGACATCTGTCGTTCGGCATGTCGAGTTACTCCATTGGCTAAAATTATAATAATGCTTTTCCTGGATTCAAAATGAAGTTCTTTGAATGGTAATATCGAATTGTAATCTAAATGCTATCAAATTTTGTATCGCTTCATCGTAAATTATTGTGAAAAAAAGCCACGCGAATAGTACTGAATGGCCATGAAAAGTCCTCAAATTCTTTTATAATTATAGAAATTTGAAGGATAAATCAAAACTAAACAATTATAACGTGAAATATATATTTTTTAAATTCATATTTAGAAAACGTGAATTATTAGAATTACCATAAATTGGTCTGCAAATCCCCAACGTGCAAGTCGTCCATATCCAACATCTGGTGTGAACAACATTTACAGTTTTCAATTCCATTCTTTAATTTTATTCATTTATTTGTGAAAATGAGTTAAATTAAATCGCAGTTTGAAAAGTTTCTATTGTAAAATATTATTTAGTAAGTGTATTCTTAATGTTATTAAGAATAAAATCATTGGCTAGTTTAAATCACACGCGAAAAAACCGGTAAAAACTCAAATTATCGCGAAATAATCACTAATATTATTGATTTATTCGTGATAATTTTTTACAGAATTGTCACGAATAAATCAATAATATTAGTGATTAATTAATAAATAATAAATTAAATTATACGATTTTAGAAAGTTTTAAATTGGATATTTTAAGAGCAACAACTTCTAGACCTGTATGCACTTCCTCACTTGTCGGATGTCTGGAAATGGGGAGGTGAGACAGGGAGAAAGAAGGGAGGGAGAAAAGATTGGCTCTCGTCTGACAGGATAATGAGTAGAGCGGATAATTCAGAACCTGAGGTCGACGAATATATTAATATGATCGGAGCATTGTGTAATTTTAAATTATAAAAACACCTTCATTAATTTTCGATTATAAAATATAAATAAAAAGTTAGATCAATAGTTTAAAAAGAATTTTATATCTTTCGAAACAATATACAAGAGAATAATAACTGATTTATTAATTATACTCGCGTAAAATCAAATTTTTGCAATGGATCTCATTATAGTATCCATTGAAATTTTACGTTTCATCAATTGTGAAGAAATGTAAAATTTCAATTATCGATAATTGTCGATAAAGTCTATTAGCATTTGTAACATAATAGAAGCTAAATAGTGAACAATAACCTTCAATTAACCTGAAAGCAATATTGTCTACAGAATCGTAGTCATCTAAACAGCGGTGCTTTTTTTTTCAAACCGGTGGAAGGTAGGAAGGCAGGGGGATTCTGCTGTCTTGTCTCGACTATTGTTATGGCTCAGCACGTGCAAAGAACCAGCGAGGCCCTATTTCTGAATGGAGACGTGGATTTGCTGTGACAAGAGATAGGAGTTGCATGAATGGCTCGCTCGCCTGGCTCCTGTGCCCGAGGCAGTGTAGGACCCACTTAGTGCCTGTGTCGAGCTAAATCTACTATTGCTTCACTAGTTTCACTGACTTTAATCTCTCTTTCTGTTTCCCGTTTCTTTCTATCGTCTGGGAATTCTACATCCGGTGGTGCTCTTTGCATTAATATCCCAGTTGTACAGTACCAGGGTAGTCGTAAGGAATCGGACTAGTATTATTCTTAACGATAAGATTAAAAAAAAGCTGTCGTCTCGAATTGTCTGGAAGTTCCTCGATGAAGCCAAACACATTTTCATACGAGCCAAAGGAAACCTCACCAAAGACATAAAAAAATAACAAATAAAGAACTAGAACAGAAATGAGTAATCACTCTTCCAGAATATCTATCTACATGATCAATTTTACGAAGTGAAAATAAACAAAAAGAAAATTATGTTTTGTAATTACTTTATAAGCGATTAAACAAAACGTGATTTCTATTCACACGATTATTTTTAATTTTCTAAATTTCTACAATTAATTTTTGAAATTGGCAGATTTCAGATATAAATTATGTATAAAGTTAAACAAAGGCTCTTAAATTACATTTTCCCCCTCTAAAAAGTACTTTATTTTCTTTTAAAAATATAATAGCGAGTTAACATTAAAGTATTTTGATACGTGCAATTTTTTATAAGGAGTAAAACATGGGCACAATTAGCAACCTATGTAAAAATATCATTGCCATACCAAAAAAAAAAAAAAATG
>NW_019384566.1:437985-472647 GCF_000671375.1 Centruroides sculpturatus
CCTGTTTGAAAGAGTATTTTTTTTTTAAGTACCTCTATAATTTAATTTAAAATTTTCTATAAAGTTACCTCCTGAAGAATCTTCTTGAAAGATCGTTTATAAATCGCCTTTAAATCTTAGATTCTTTATAAAGCTCCTACATGAATAGTCAATTAAAAAAAATACTAGAAACTCCTATTTTTAAAAGGATTGCTTGTAATTTATCTTAAAATTATTCTATAAAATCTCCTTCCTGAAGATCTTCTATAGGCTAGAATTTCCTATAAATTTATCTTAGAATCCTAAAATTTGTATTCAAGGATTCTTATTTATTTTACAATTTTACTTAAAATAGTCTGTAAAATCTCCTGTAAGAATTAACAAGCAATATCCAAAGTTTATTAACATTATTTATTAGTGCGTCAATTGGCACATGAATATTCTTTTAAGAATCTTCTTCCGGAAAGACTCTACGTAATCTTTCATAAATTTATCTTAAAATCTTAAAGAATCTCATTCCAAACAATCTTTTTTTATATATATTAAAAAAATATCCTATAATTTATCCGAGAACTTCCTAAAAATTTAGAAGAATCTTCTACAAAAATTTGTTATATAATATTCAAATACTATAAACTCTATCTCAATGAAAAGGGAGATAAATGGCACATTCTCGCGATATCGATCGTATCGAATGATCGGTTTTTAATTAAGAATCGATCAAAACAATCGAATCTAAATATATTTTTTATTAAAATATTCTAAAAACGGGTCAATGATTTGTTGACAAGAAACGGGTAGAAACGTTAAAAACCAGAGTCATTAATCAACTTCAGGAATCCGTGTGCAGCGAATAAATCAGTATATAAGACCCTACAGCAATATTTTACCTCCTAGAGACCTACTGAAATATTTAAAAAAACTGCGTTTTTACAAAAAAAAATTCATTCTCTGTTTTTTTTTTTTGATAACGTATTCTTAGATGAAACGTATAGTGCATATGATGTACAGTACTTCACAGGATATTAATTATATTATTTTTACTAGTTTTAGATATAAATATTGTACCAAATAATTGATTTTCTTTTTGTTATAAATCAATTTTTTTTGTAGTAGAAATGAATAATTTTATTCTTCAATGTACACGTTATCTATGCAAATTAGTCAATTTGCATCACTATTTTTATGAACTATAACATAAATAATTATATTCTCTTTCTTTATTAAGGAACATTTAACCTCTTGCATAAATATTCTTTTTATAAATATTCAAGTCTTCAACCAATAAAAATAAATATAATAAATATATTAACGTCAAGGAGGTGATTGTGCATTATAATGTGCTCTACAATGATATAATGATTAAAGAAAATATATATATATAGGCCTATATAAATAATTCTAAAAAGTTGAACAAATAATTATAAATAAAATTAATATAAATACATTTTAAGGGATAATTTTATATTATTTATTTTTATTTTAACAAGATTTTATATTAAAGATACAATATTGGAATATATACGTACTACATACAAAGTATATAAACTTATTTGTTTGTAAATTATTATTAATTTTTTGAATTGTATCAAAATTAAATGCGATGTAATATAAATTTAGGCTCTTATTTATTTTCATATTAACTTTTATATGTTTTATAAGAGCATTCATTTAGAAAAAAATTTATTTCAAAGCGCGGCTCTCGAATGGATCTTCTTGTTCTTCAGGAGGAACGTGAGAAAAATTCGTTCGTGATAAACCATATAATTTAACAATGTTTATGAACGAGAATGGAGTAATTTATAAATAAATTTTTTTAACGTTTTTCCCCTAAATACAACAGTTTAATTCCTGTTTGATATTCCAAGTAGATTTCATAATTTGTATCACACTTGATTTATAATTTACTCATCATTAATTTTTAAAGCCATTAAATTTACTTGATTCCTAAAAAGTCAATGTTATTTAGAATTGTATAATTTCTAATTGTGATAATTTTTTAACGTTTTAATTATCTAAGTATTTAACAATTGAATTTAATTCAGTAATTATTCAATTGTATGTTATACAATCAGTAACCTCACTACATGCATCAAGCAAATACCAATTTTACTCGCTTCTTTTGGAATTTATTTAACAAAATTTTAAGGAAAATTAATAATTTTTTAATANTCATTTTTAAATTTCTTATGTACAATTTTTATGCCCATTTTAATAACAGAATGTCACATCAATAATTCAAAGACATGAATTTCTTAAAGGCTTTCGGGGATATAAATTTAAGTAAGGTCTTTGGTGAAGTTATACCCATTCAACTAATGGTAATATGAATCCGCCTGTGGCATCGAAGAGCCTCTAATGCTAGTAATCTGAGTTTTTGAGATGGACGATTCAAAAGTACATTTGTTACTTCCTGCGATAGTTATCCTGTAACGATCTTCGAGTGTCTTCTGACAACTCCCCTTCCATTACCAACTGATTCCATAATCTTACAGTCACATTTCTGATGACATCTAAGCAATTAGTTACTGATGCTAAGATTACTCAAGTGATTGATCCGTAAATTAGACTTTAGGACTGTATAATGTTCTTTACTTATATATTTCTTCTTTTAAATTTGTTTCATTCGCTATTAAACGTAATATATTCACCTACACTTAGTTACATTGAAGAGATAGGAGATCTTTTCGCTTCACTAATATCAGAATCTTTATTAATTTCGCAATTACTAGATTCTAAAGGAGTATTCAGAAAGAGGCAGAGGAGCTATATACAGTACCTTCTATTAACAAAAAACATGTATAAATCTGTTTAGATCTGTTTAACTTGTATTTCTATTGATGTACCTGGATTCTTCTGACTACATCTACACAATTGTACATACAAATATATAAAAAATAAACAGAAACTGAATAAATTTTTCAATTATGAGGCTACTGATTTGGACAAACAACATCTATTTTCTTGCAAAAAAGTTAGCGAAAATTTTAGAAAATTAGGCGAAACAACTCCGAATCGATCTATCAGATGTTTAGACAAGCAAATCATCAACAGAGCGCAGAGAACATTTCCTACTCTAGCTTATTGAAGTAGGGTTGGCGGTCAGTATCAAAACGGTGAGTGGTCAGTAGCTCAGGACGTCCGCCAGCACGAGCCATGCTAATCAGTGAAGCGCATCGCTATTCTTTGGAGTCACGATTAGATTAGCCGACACACCGACCTTATGTTTCCATCCCCCCTACTATTATTAGAATGCTTCCGTCTTCCAGGAAATGTATTTAGATGTCGGTATGTGGTCGCATTCCATAAAGGGGAGGTCTATCATTCAAGCTTGGTTTAACAATATCCAGTTAAAGCGCAATTATCGGAACCATGGAAAGTGATTTAATAATTCAATTGACCCCACCTATCCATTTCTTTAAATAACATACTTTAAAGGTCATTTTATTTGAATAGCAATTTATTTAGCGTTCAACTAGAGATATTTTTTGCGTTAATCTAACTGAAAAAATATATTTATAACGGTTTTTTTTGAATATAGAAAAAAACGAAACGAAGTATACAATTTATTTGAATTACGTAAAAACGGTCATCAAAATAAACTATTTTTTGAATAATGAGAAAAGGAAGAAATGAACATTTTTTTTTGAATTTTGAAAAAACGGTTATCAAAATGTACAGTTTTTCTTTTATAAAGCCATAGCTAAATTATTCTTTAAAAATCAACTTCTAGACCTGTATGCACTTCCTCACTTGTCGGATGTCTGGAAATGGGGAGGTGAGACAGGGAGAAAGAAGGGAGGGAGAAAAGATTGGCTCTCGTCTGACAGGATAATGAGTAGAGCGGATAATTCAGAACCTGAGGTCGACGAATATATTAATATGAATGGCGTGACTCAAAAGGATCGATATGAGATAGTCTTTGAAAAGTAGGCTTTAGGGATTTTAGGCACAAAAAAAGTAAAAAAAGGGAACTGAATGCTTAGATTTTCTTGTTTCGAACATATGCGAGGAATTATCTATACTTGAGCAAACTCAACAAATAATTAAACGAAATGAATAGTTAAATCTCTATACAAACGGTATTTTTATTGATTGATTATACGTTTAAGGATAGTGAAGAAGGAGAAATTGCGGATATAAGTTACTAAAATGCGTACACTAAGAGAGAACAACAGAGGCGAATGTAAACAGCCTATAAAGCAACTCTATTGTGACCAGTGAGGTCATGTTTACATAGGAGGACAGTGGGAAGACTTCACACCGTTATCTAGCCACCACACCACGGACACGGGATGCTTTTAATGACCGAAGCTGGACACGGAACGATCCTTCACTGCGGGCAATGTCATCTTTACAAAGCTTCGAACTATTGTGGTTTCTGAGTTACAGCGATCCGTGGCAAGCTTTGTGGTCGCCTCCGCAACACGAACATTGTCTTGTAAGTGACAACCACTAAGAAAGTACAATAGAGTTTGGGTCAAGCCCTTCTATTAGACTCGGTCGCACTGGACGTTGAATGGACACGGTGTTGGTTGTCATAAGACCTATTCTAGAGAGGGTTTAAAGGCGTCTTCGCCATCTGGCTCCAAAAATAGATGCCTATAGCTTTAGAATAAAGAGCACAAATTTACTCGAAAGTAATAAAATGTGATGTGTATCTTTATTTAGAAGGATAGTTGGCTTTGGACTGCAATTTATTGGTTCCACTCCTCCAAAGTGGAGCAGATATGTCAATTTATCTCGATGGAAGTAAACGATTGTTATTTGAAAATTAGTCAATAATTAACCCTCCTAGTTATTTCGAATGTAAGTATAAGCTCATTTTTAACAGGAAATGCAAAACTTTGAATACTTTTCGTATTTTGTATAGTGGAGCACTACATCGATCTGAGTGCAAATGTCAAATATTATAATATTAATCTGATTTGGGACAATACTATAACGGATATCCACAGCAGCTGGATCGAACAAGACTTGATATTTCGTGAGAGTAGATGAACAATAATAAAAAAATCACTAACAGAAAACTCGCAACTCTGTTTTTGTTCGAGTCACCAATGGTCGATTTGCTTACAATACTCTCAAAACAGGAAATAGTTTTGAAGGTAACATTTTTTTGACTCTCTATATCGGTATGACCTAGGGTCATCTGTTCCCACACCCTCTCAACCACAAGGTCGAAACTTATATAATAACTGTAGCAATTCGTTTCGAACATTCTTAACTACCTCCACACTACTGAATCACGCATATAAATTTGATTCGAATGATTTCATAGTTTTCGAGGAAGTGATTACGATTATTAAAAATCCAACTTTTAAATTGGTATTGTGGGAGGTTTGGCGGGAGTAACGAGACCGAGATCACGTTTTGAAGTATTATAGATTATTCTAGAACGTGACTCGGAGCTTCGTTTCTATTTCCAAAGATGACATTGCGAGATAGAGAGGTGTGAAAGAAAAAATCCCTCGCATCACGATATCTCGGTCTGAGAAAAGAGATAAGCATCGGGTGCACAGCTATCGGGATTACGGTTCTGTCTGCTTCAAGAATAACAAAGAACCACACGCCGGAAATAGGAGGCTATCACGTCCGAGATCGGCATCTTGGGAAGGCTTATTCTCATAAAGGCTATATCAATATGAGCAATATCGATTCTACAAAATTGATTAGAATCTCCTTCACGTATACTTTAATTTGTCTCTAGTCTATAAGGGTAAAATTTAACCCCTTAAATAATTCATTTTTATAAAAGATATCAGACAATTTACAAAATGAAGAACATTTCGACATGCATTCACATAACAATATGAATTATACAGTATCAATTACAGTATATATTATCACTTAAGTAAAAGTTGAGCAATGTCATATATTGTAGGCCTACAAGTGACTCTTAAAAAAGCTCGTAAATGTTCTTATATTCTATTGTCTACAGTAATATATTAGCATAAACCGAAGCCATTGTACACAGTAAATTGATATTTTATATTATGCATACTATTTAATATAAGTAAAGACAAAGTTATTTCTAGGGTAAATTTTTGTGACAAGCAATTAATTAAAAATCATAAATATAATATCAATTTCCCTTATTTGGTATTATTTTTAGACTAATTTCTATGATTTGAGCAATTCTTAACAACGTATAAATTCATAAAGATTCCCAAACAAAACTTATATAAGTTATCTTATGAATTTACAATATTCAGTTTCTATTATTAAAGCAAAGATTTTGTAAGTAGACGGTCTTCGTTAGAAAAAGAAGTAAAGAATAGCGCTTAATCTATATTCCGGTATCCATTTCCATCTTTCAGTAGCAAAAAGAACGAGCACGGTTCGAAGTAAAGCGATCTTCTTACTAAAGTATAAAGATGACAGCTGAAGAAGAGTCAAAATGAGCAACCGAACAAAGGCTAAACTATTGTAGGATTACGAAGAAGGAGATTAGGATAACGCAACAAAAGAAGAAATTACCCCCAGCAATAGGAAGATTTGAAGTGCTGAAAGCATCGGCTCTTGTGTCAAGATGGACATTAAGGGGGAAGTTTAACACGGGAGGATTAACAGCTACCCTTTTACTGTCCATCTGTTAGGCCAACGTCCACTTCAATCAGTAGAAAACCTGATCCTAATCTATATAAGTTTAATAAATTTATAACTATATTCAGTAATTCGTTTAAGTGAAGAATTTTCTTGAAATCCTTTATCTTTTAAGGGTTTATTTTTTGAATTATTTCAAGATTAAAATCGATCGATAATTAGTCTGAATGTAGTAAATCGATTAATCAAGAAAATCGCTGTTGCAAATGGATGGGGTGCAATGGTCCTCCTGCACGACCCGCATCCTATACTCGATCATTCGTTGGTTGACTTACAATAAGTCCATTAATTTTGAAAACAAATCGCAGCGATTTGGGTTCCCTATGCTTCATTAAAGCAAAAAGGGTCTTTTGCCAATTAAAAATAATGAATGGATCGTTTGATTTTATGTTGTCGTTACTGTTTGTTGACGTGAATCCAAAAAAACAAGTTTTAAATTCTTTTGTTTATTTATGGCTAACTATTCTTTGACTTTTGTACTAAGTTTACTTTTGTTTTCTAATCTAGAACAAAGAGTATTCTAGATAATTATCATCACATTTTTCTAAAATTAAATATTTCTTAATTAATAATTAATACTCAAAGGGGTAAACTAGGCTGTATAAATCACTATTACATAGATATGGACATTAACAAAGTATAAATCTGAACCTAAAATTATATAAATTATTACCACAAAGAGATCTACCTAGAAGCATACAGTATACAGTATTTATCTTCTAACAACCAAACACACATCTTTAAATAAATAGACGTGGATTCGGTTACTACAGGAATAAACACGATTTTCCTTTATAAAATTGTCTGCTTTTACATTAAAAATCCTTTAAATAAATTTAATAAATTATATTTAAAATTTTGAAATTAATCATCACAATCTCTAAACACGAAATAACTAAATTGACGTCACTACGAAACCGTAACACAGCATTTCCTGCTCGTGACAGATGGGACATAAAATGTACTCTTAACGCCATCTAGTATTGGGTAGGCGAAATTAATATAAATCATGTAAAATAATTAATATAAACCTATTTTTAACTATTAGTTACGTGATTTAGAAACACACTAATTAAAAATTATAATAAAATATTAAATATAAATTTTCATAAATAAAAAATAAAAACAACTTTTCTATCTAATTACAAGTTAATAAGCATTCAGTAGATGTAAATGCGTACAAATTGATTTTGACAACATTCACTCGCATAACAGGTCGAGACAAGGTGGAGGCTACTTCTTAACATCCCTGTATACAACTCTAAACGGAGGATAAATCATATTCTAGACGCAAATTACGAGATCCTCATTATTATTAATCACATGATATACTTATCTTGTGTTTCTATGTATAAATTTCTTCTGTAATTTTACACTAAGTAAAAGGTATAAAAGGTACTTTCTATGAAAAGTTACCATATCGAATGATAATTGATATTGTGACGTCATTAATTATCCATAACCCAGGTGTTACATAGGAACTGGAAGACGAATGATCTTTCTTGTCACTATAATTGGAACATTGGCAATTTTTATCCAAAATCCTGTTAGAAAGAATCATTAAAGATATTCTAAATTGTTCTTTTGACGAATACTTTCATCAAAGAACAATTATAAGTCGGGGTGATCTTTTCTAATGAATACCATACATTCTAGTAAAAGTAGGTGACTTAATGGCGCAATAGTAATGCTTCTACAATGACATTTGATCGTCTCTTAATGACTTTAAATGATCGTTTCTGTTAGGAAGTTACCACATACAAATCTACAGAATTAAAGTTTAATTATAAACTTGTGTTTATTAAGGAAAATTGATGTGTTAGAAAGTGATAGGTCTAATATTTACAACTTAATAAACGTATATATCTGTGTCAAATTTGTCACAAAACGTTATATAGGTTCACAGAATTGTCTTTTCTAAAGAACCTCTTATGGAATGTCTTATCTGAAGGGTTCTTGTAAAATTTCCTGTTTGAAAGAGTATTTTTTTAAATACAGTACCTCTATAATTTAATTTAAAATTTTTTATAAAGTTACCTCCCGAAGAATCTTCTTCTTGAAAGATCGTTTATAAATCGCCTTTAAATCTTAGATTCTTTATAAAGCTCCTACATGAATAGTCAATTAAAAAAAATACTAGAAACTCCTATTTTTAAAAGGATTGCTTGTAATTTATCTTAAAATTATTCTATAAAATCTCCTTCCTGAAGATCTTCTATAGGCTAGAATTTCCTATAAATTTATCTTAGAATCCTAAAATTTGTATTCAAGGATTCTTATTTATTTTACAATTTTACTTAAAATAGTCTGTAAAATCTCCTGTAAGAATTAACAAGCAATATCCAAAGTTTATTAACATTATTTATTAGTGCGTCAATTGGCACATGAATATTCTTTTAAGAATCTTCTTCCGGAAAGACTCTACGTAATCTTTCATAAATTTATCTTAAAATCTTAAAGAATCTCATTCCAAACAATCTTTTTTTATATATATTAAAAAAATATCCTATAATTTATCCGAGAACTTCCTAAAAATTTAGAAGAATCTTCTACAAAAATTTGTTATATAATATTCAAATACTATAAACTCTATCTCAATGAAAAGGGAGATAAATGGCACATTCTCGCGATATCGATCGTATCGAATGATCGGTTTTTAATTAAGAATCGATCAAAACAATCGAATCTAAATATATTTTTTATTAAAATATTCTAAAAACGGGTCAATGATTTGTTGACAAGAAACGGGTAGAAACGTTAAAAACCAGAGTCATTAATCAACTTCAGGAATCCGTGTGCAGCGAATAAATCAGTATATAAGACCCTACAGCAATATTTTACCTCCTAGAGACCTACTGAAATATTTAAAAAAACTGCGTTTTTACAAAAAAAAATTCATTCTCTGTTTTTTTTTTTTGATAACGTATTCTTAGATGAAACGTATAGTGCATATGATGTACAGTACTTCACAGGATATTAATTATATTATTTTTACTAGTTTTAGATATAAATATTGTACCAAATAATTGATTTTCTTTTTGTTATAAATCAATTTTTTTTGTAGTAGAAATGAATAATTTTATTCTTCAATGTACACGTTATCTATGCAAATTAGTCAATTTGCATCACTATTTTTATGAACTATAACATAAATAATTATATTCTCTTTCTTTATTAAGGAACATTTAACCTCTTGCATAAATATTCTTTTTATAAATATTCAAGTCTTCAACCAATAAAAATAAATATAATAAATATATTAACGTCAAAGAGGTGAGTGTGCATTATAATGTGCTCTACAATGATATAATGATTAAAGAAAATATATATATAGGCCTATATAAATAATTCTAAAAAGTTGAACAAATAATTATAAATAAAATTAATATAAATACATTTTAAGGGATAATTTTATATTATTTATTTTTATTTTAACAAGATTTTATATTAAAGATACAATATTGGAATATATACGTACTACATACAAAGTATATAAACTTATTTGTTTGTAAATTATTATTAATTTTTTGAATTGTATCAAAATTAAATGCGATGTAATATAAATTTAGGCTCTTATTTATTTTCATATTAACTTTTATATGTTTTACAAGAGCATTCATTTAGAAAAAAATTTATTTCAAAGCGCGGCTCTCGAATGGATCTTCTTGTTCTTCAGGAGGAACGTGAGAAAAATTCGTTCGTGATAAACCATATAATTTAACAATGTTTATGAACGAGAATGGAGTAATTTATAAATAGATTTTTTTAACGTTTTTCCCCTAAATACAACAGTTTAATTCCTGTTTGATATTCCAAGTAGATTTCATAATTTGTATCACACTTGATTTATAATTTACTCATCATTAATTTTTAAAGCCATTAAATTTACTTGATTCCTAAAAAGTCAATGTTATTTAGAATTGTATAATTTCTAATTGTGATAATTTTTTAACGTTTTATTTATCTAAGTATTTAACAATTGAATTTAATTCAGTAATTATTCAATTGTATGTTATACAATCAGTAACCTCACTACATGCATCAAGCAAATACCAATTTTACTCGCTTCTTTTGGAATTTATTTAACAAAATTTTAAGGAAAATTAATAATTTTTTAATAAGATATTTAATTAAAGTTAAATATTAATAGAATTTCTATAGTTTTAATTGAATTTTAATCATTTTACTAATCTCTTGAAACTGGCTGAATGAAATATGTTGAAAATTATTAATTAAAGCAAACTTTTGACTGAAAAATAAAATAAAATGAAATTATATACTAAAAATTATTTAACAGAGAGTAATATATAAGATTTAATTAACACTTTAACTTTAAAATATTGCTCAAAAGTTAATTTCAACGGCTTCACTCATCAAAAGAAATTGTTTTCAATTAATTTTGTCAGTGATTAACTGCTCAAACTTAAGCTATAAATGAAGGATGATGAGAGAAAATCCTTTCATTCTAGGGCAACAGGTTAGTAAGAATGAATTTTAAACAGTTTAGATCTTTCTGCTTGTAAAATTTGATGATTTATTCGAGCGTAAAAGAAGAGCGCAATGTAAAGTTCTTCGATTTTAACTTTATCTTTTTAATGAAAATTTTTAACATAAATTTAAAGATTATTTCTAATCTTTGACTTTAAACGTATTGCTAAATTTCCAATAAAATGGACCATAAAAGTAAAAATTATAAAGATAATTAATTAATGTCGTTTCGTGGCAATTAACATTTAATAGCCTTTGACAAATTAGAAATTAATTGATTTTCCACATAATCAAAACTTAAATTTATCATTTCAGTTAGATTAAGCCTAATAAATGGTCGAAAGTGTAATATATTTTTTATTTAAAAGTGTTTAAAATTTTAAATTTTTTGCAGAAAATGTGGTTATCGCTGGTGTAGAGCGTGACTCCAATCACTTATGAGTGATTGGAGTTACGATCTCTATCAATGAAAATGTATGGTTCTCAGTGGGAATCTTCTGTTCCCACGTCTTAGTTTCGACTAATTTCTGGTTAGGAATTGATTTTAATTAAGACATCAAAAATCGGCGATTGTCAATTGTGACAGTTAGGCGATTGACCTGTCATCAACTGAATTTGTTTGCCCGAAGGAAGATGCTACCAGCAACAACAGGAACAGTCTCGTTAGAAGAGATAGTGTGGCCTATTTAAAGTGCAACTGCAGGGTGTCCTCCACTAAGACATTTCGATTAGTCTCTCTACACTCCAAAAAATCACTTTCGTTCGCATAAAAGAAATTGTTTCACTCTTAAAAGATGGCGTTTTTAAGTGGCACTCGCAATCTGTATCGAATGTATCCAACGATAACACCATGTTTAAGGGCAGAGTAGGCAATTCTGATGAATGGTATGGACGAACTTAGTTTTCTCGAACCCACCATTGCTACTAAAGTGAAACAATTAGAGGTAGAAAACTCGTTTGCGTGAGTGGTACAATTATGTGACCATGTTCTTGAGCTTTCATTAAGCAAGAGTTCGCGTGACAACTAAGTAGAGGCCAAAGAACCAGGCGAATTAGGTGAAAGATATTTATCAGTAGAAGATCCTTCGGGGGTTTTCGGTTATCAAGGGCAGATGTCAGAAGAGTGATACAGTAAATTAAAGGATAAACCGACAAAAGTACTTTCACTATCTTCTGATCATCGCTTGCTATATTACTTCGCATAACTATGCGGAATAGTTGTCGGCATAGGCTAGAAAAAAGGAACCAAACATATTTTTGAGAACGATGTTGGCCCATTACCTAGTTATGTCTATATTATCTAAAAATGGATCGCTTACTGTAGACAAATTAGGCGCAGCTCACTACTGTCATAACGTCGTCTACTAGATGTAATATACAACTTCGAAAGAACTCATTAAAAATGGTGTCTATTTTTCAGCCTCTAGTCTTTTTCCAGAGCTATTTTAAGAGCTGGTTAAACCATTCATTGAAAGACATCTTAGTCAAAGGATGCGTCTGGGCCTCCTGCATAAATTACAACTTAGAATATTCATCAAGCCGACGTCTCGTTAGGAAATTAAAATTAATTCTTATTACTGCTCGGTTCATGACATCACTAGCTTATCTAGTTTTTTGATCTAATCCTTTCACGTACACCTGGACTCGGATGAACCGAAGCTTTGTTTAATGTGATACCGTACAAAAATAACTTTGATCCCCCAAAAATTTCATCATCTCGTGAAGATTCTTCAAAGATGCTTTGTAAAAATATTTTATTGCAATTTTTTTCTTGGTGTGCTACTTATAAAAATGCCTATCTTCATGAATGAATTTTCTATTGGGTGGTGCAGACCGTGTAGGCTTGTAGTGTAGATGGTGTGGCCTCCAGACTGTCATTAAGGTTGAATGATTGGAACCTTACTACAAGGCGCTCGTAGTAGTATTATTAAGAAGATTCTCGAGCTTCTTAATAATACAAGAACTATGGAATCAATCAATATCAATATCATCAGTAAGAATTCTAATTATTCTGAGATATCCACTTTGAGAAACCATAATTCTTTGTATAGAATACAAAATCAAATATGTACTAGAAAACCGAATAATTTTTCAATAAACGAAGACAGGAAACTAGATTTTGACCTAGTTTTGTGATTTTACCACAAGAAAAACGACTGTTTTCAACATTTTTGTAGATTTTTCAGCAATTGTTCTTTGTGGATGCAATCGAGGTCAACCGACAATTGTGGTACTTAACTATGTTCGACTGGAGAGTCCCTTTTTTGTATGTCATCCCCCGGTGTTTCCTGACGTTATATTCCTTCCGCCTCCCCCTTCGGTTAGTAAATTATTGGTTTTCTGTCATTCCCAATACTTACTGATCCAACAGAAAATTGTTTCTGACTACTGTCCTTAATAGTACATGGTAGACATTTCGACTACATTCTAAAGAAATCATTTTCGACATTGCTGTGGTAGATATTTTTTAGAATTTCTTTCTTATATACAAAAATGGAATTTTTATGAACCTAAAATTATAAAGAGCCATTCTTTGGTTTCAAATAAAGCACCCATGATCTGGTTTTTTGAATGGAACTGAAGTGTTTATGTACTTTTAAAAATGACTCTACGGGAGGTTAGTGTTGACATTTTCCTCTTCCATGCCAGCTGTCGATGTTTATGTTTTTAGAATTTTTATTGACTCTTATAAAATTTGGCACCAAATTAATCAGTTAATTTGTTAATTTTCGAATTACCTTAATACAATTTCAATGAAGATTCATTGGCTAAAGATGGAAAAGACGATAAACTTAACACATCCGGATTATTAATTCTAATGATGTAGAACATTAAAGCGTCAAAATAATATTGGATATGTGCATGATGCATTCCATTCCGACTCAAAAATTTCATAAAATGGCCCCAAGCTAGAAAGAAAAATGTGATAAATGCAGCTGCCTCTCGATTATTCTCTTAAGATATACATCATGCGACCAGTTTTAAGTTTAGTAGAGGACAAGAAATCGGAAAAGTTCTAAAAACACCAACACTTAATAAAGAAATCGAGATAATTTGATAAGAAAAAAACCACAAAAAACATTTAAAGATTATGTAAGAAGTCGTAAGTTAAGAAAATCTTCATTAAAAACCTGTTGCTTTTCAAGTACAGATGATGTTGGAGATGGTAACACACCTCTTTAAACTTCTTTAGGAATGTCTTGTCGAGTTATATTGGTGGAAACTGGTCATTGATAGTAGTTAGAAGTATCCAAAGAGGTCAGGCAACTACTCAATTAGGTACGTAGTGGCCCAGTTTGGAAGCAGACGGGTTCGACATGATAAATACCAGAGCGTTAAACGATGCAAGTACTAAACACACCTGCCTAGCAAAGGACTCTACAAGGTCATCTACGAATCCTACAATTAGAATATACTGTAAGAGACAATGAACCGTAACAATGAAAAAAATATATATTTGGATCCACTTTGATTGATGTTTTTTTGTAATCGGAAAACATTCACTCTTGTATTTGTTTTTTTTATTGTCTGTGTTTTTTGTGCATGACTGATGAAAATCTGCCACGTGTCTGGCTTGTTTTTTTTAATTGTAATCATCGTTTTCTCATCTTGACGTATTTCGTGATCACATAAACGAGGACTTCGATAGGTTATAACCCTTAGAGGTATCATTTGAATGGAAGAAGTTCAAAGTTCAAGGGCAAAAACTAGTGCAAGGTTTTGACGGCCTAGAAAACTCTTAAGTTTTTTGGAGGTATTACTTATCTAAATATCGGTTTATTTAATACTTACATTTAAATGTTTTAGATGGAATCTAAAAAAATTCGTTATAAAATCAGACCAAAACAGTATTATGTATTGTGTTGTGTATATCATAATTGATTTCTAACTTATAATTGAAAAAAATATACTGTTTTTAGAATATCTAAAAATATAAAGCAGCAAGAATATTCCTCTCCATCTAATTAAATAAAAGGTTTAAATTGTAATTTTTTAGAAGTTCCAGATAAATCATTATCCAGAGATATATTGGGAAATGTGAGTTCTCTTCCTAAAATTCCCCTAAGGAATACAAGGAAAGGGCCAACACACATTTTTTTTACAAAACAATAGTAATGACAGTGAAGAAAAAAACAGTCTATCAACTTCGAACGAAGATAATAAGTGGTGCAGTACCTAAAACAGTTTGTCTACTTGGACAGAATGGCAAATGAGTAACATTTGATGTCTGTATTTTCTTAGTTTGCCTACCAACAAATCACAACTTTTGTAAGATTTCAAGACAGTGTATATTGTATCTAATGGAAAGAACAAAAATACTGATGACAGTCATTAGAGTTGTCATAAAATACGAAAAGAAAATTCCAAGTGAGCTCTTTTCACTTCCAAAAACAGCTGCTAATGTAAAATTGTTTCGTCACGAGACCAATAACCTAAATAGCAATTGCAGCTGTTTTCGGTTTTTAAGTGGTTATATTCGCATATATAGGGATCTAATTGCTTTTTTTTCTTGTTCATTTCCTCACTAAACTTGAGGCACTCGAGGGTCTTCCGCCTGTCTCGTTAACACTAGAGTTTAATGTTTTGAATGGTATCAGAAGGCGGTTTAATGGATTTTCTACGACATAAACAATACATTTCTTAGTTACTCTACAATATGTTTATGTTGTATTCTACGAAAAGTTATCTACAATCCTTTACTTAGTTATAATTGGTTATTCACAACATGTTTGCATACATTGTAGATAACCAGTTAAAATTAGTTTTCTACGATATGTGTAAACATAATACAGTTATCTGCGTATGGTTACTAAAATACAAATTTTTAGGAGACATTTTATATCTTTTGACCTGTTTTTCTCAACTGATCCTATTCGATTTGCGTGTCGAACTAAATCTTTGTAAATGCGTCTGCTTCTCACGAAGAAGGGGGAATATTTTGATTTTAAACACCTCTAAGGCGATTATTTTTCTTTTTATATACAAGAGAAGGAAGTGTTTGCTCCCCGCTTTAAAAAAAAGAAAAAATATATATATTTTATGGATAAAATTAATGTATCGATATAAAACATAATTCTTCTTTTTTCAATAATAGATAAGTAGTTGCTCTATTTATTTTCTTTACTTTGTTTTATCCAAAATATATTAATTGAAAGAATAATAGTTGAACATTAATCTTTATTTATAACTAATTTATGATAATTTTTTAAATAATTCATGCTCTATTTAAGCTTTTGTCACGTAAAAGAAACAATTTTTCCAAGGTTAAATTGTGAAAAAATAGGACAAACCTATATTATTTACATTTTGGGCCAAATGTTCTTAATTAGTAAAAAGAAATATCTGTAAAAATTCAGAAAATTTTAGGGGATTGCCCTGCTCTTAATTATCAAAAAATTCCATTAGAAATTTGAAAAAATAGACGTATTTTCTCTTAAAAAAGATTCTTTACAGTAAATTTTTTAAAATTTTAAATAGAACTAAATTTAATATTTTAAACTTTAAGTAAGAGAACTAATTTAATATTTTACAGTTAAAATGAGAACAGATTTGCTATGTTAGTTTAAGTGAGAGCAAAATTTAATAGTTAAGTAGGATTAAAGTTAATATTCTGCACTTTAAATGAGATTTAAATTTCAAATTGTATAGTTTAAATAAGGGAACGTTTAAGGCTAAACATCTTAAGTGAGTGTGAAAATAAATTTAATAATTTACAAGTGAATAAATATTAATTTAATTTCAAACAAATTTTAAATTTAAAATCTTGTATAAATAAGTTTAATATTTTACAGCTTAAAGGAGAGCAAATTCAATACTTTATAATTTAATTTTTTAATATACTATTTTTCAATTCAGAGGAGAGGAATTTCAAGATTTTACAGTTTAAATGTGAACAAATTTAATATTTTACTGTTTAAATAAGAATAAACTAATATTTCACAACTTGAATGAGAACAAATTCAAAATTTTACAGTTAAAATGAGTGCAAAAGTTCAAGTTGAAGATTTCAAGACAACTTCAACATGAATTTCCTTACTTTCCAACTACTGAATTTTTTGCTGTAAAAACAATGATTTTACAGATCCACAAACGAAAAAGTGTAGCTGTAAATAAGTAGAACAGTTTGTTTCCTTTAATAACTTCAAAATCACGTGATTATTAGCAGGCAACAAGTATAATTACAGGCATGCAAGGTGCGAAAACTTAAGTCTATTATTACCAATTCCATTTGGAAAGACATCTAAAGTCCTTGTCTACTAGTCTACTATTAGTTACTCAACAGAAAAGTAGATCTGCGTGATCGAATCCACTTCAACGACACGATAATTGAAAGAGATGACCTTATCTGACCCCCAAGAAGAGTGCATCTTTCTCTAAAACATATTCCTTCTCCACTAAAGATATACCTCTTTATATTTTTTTGTTAATTATAAGAATTTAATGGGTATATTCGTGTCATTAAAACTAAAAATCCCTTATTGCTACTTATGAAATTTTCGTGTTCATAAAGGTTATACCTCGGGGTATAATTTTTGCTCTCTAGTTCAAAGAAATATTAGAAGATAATTAGATTTTAATATCGCTTCTTACAGTCAGAATTTATGATTAAAAATTCAAAAAAACGCATTTAATTTGCTGTTTTATTTAAAGCTTGATGAAGAACCTTTATTGTTACATCATGATCATTAGGAAGGAGGAAAAGATTTTTTAACTATATTTTTTTCCATATAATTATTAAAAATAATGGAAATTTAATGGTAGAAACATTAAGTTTCTTAGATGTATTTTTAATTTTTTTGATCCGCAAAATAATTGCAGTGAAAATTTGCAATTATTCAAGGTGTGATTTTTGCATATATTAAAGATCTTCTTCTAACATATTAACACGTGTCGTTTAAATCTCATTTAATTCAAATTTTTCAAGAAGAAAATTATGTTTAATTGTTTATCTTTATAGATATATAATTTATGCTGTTTAATTTATTCGTTTTTTACAATGAATTTTATAACAAGAACCTTCTCAAACGCCTTTTCAATGTTTACACTTCTAAAAAATTTATTAGTTTTAAAATTACAAATTGTGTTGTCTATTAAAAAATACAGTCTGTAATTTCATTAAAAAACATTATTTTTTTACTTAAATGCTTAATTAAAACTTAAATACATAAATTAAAAAAAAATCGCTTTTTATAAGAAAAGATTTTCAAACAACTTCCAAGTTTTTATTGCTAAAACACTTTTAAAATTTAAAAAAATACAAATTGTACGTTTATAAAAAAACTACAATTCATGTAATTAATTAATTTTATGCTTTTTTATAAAACATTTCATAAGTGTTTTAGAAGATTCTTCCTAAAAAATAAACTAATAAATTATATACATAAATTGTGTTTTTATAAAAATATAATTTATGTATTTAATTTATTAGTTGATTTTTTAGAAAAATATTTATAAAAAACGTATATAATTCCTCTATACAATTTTTTTACAAATAAAAATGTTGGATCTCTAAAAGAGCTATAAGAGTTTTTTTAAAACATTTGTTATAAAAAATCAAGTTGATTGACTCATACATTATGTTTTTATAAACATAAAAAATTGCAAATTATATGTTTATAAAAATGTAATATATGTGTAGCAGTTAGTTTTTTTTAGAAAGGATTATCTAAAAAAATATTTTATAAAAAATTTTTCAAAACACTTGGCAACATTTTCATTTCTAAAAAAAAATTTATAAAGCTTAAAAAATTACAAACATTTATGTTTATAAAAATACAATTTATACGTTTATCAGTAGAAAGATTGTAAAAATTACTTTAAAAATTATAATTTGTATGTCTTTAAAATAATAAAAGTTATATATTAATTTATTATAAAAATTTACTAAAAAATGTTTAATTCTTTTCAACGTTCTCCAATATTTTTATACTCTAAATAATTTACAAAGATATAATTTATGAATTTAATTTTTGTCCTTTTATAAGATTCTTTGTAAAAAAATCCACTAATAAATTATATACATAAATTTTGTGTTTTTATAAACTTACAGCTTGTATTTTTTGACATTTTTAATGCTTTTACTTCTAAAAAATGCACAAAAGATTAAACAAATTCACAAACTGTGTTTTTATAAAATACAGTTTATTCATTTAATTTACTTGATTTTTTAGAATAAATATTCTAAAAACATTTTATAAGAAAAACTTTTAAACACTTTCCATAATTTTATTTATTAATAACACTTTCAAAAAAAAATCATCTATTTTATATATTATTTTTAACCTAATTTTTTATGATTTTACATATTCTTTGATGTTTATAAGTGTTCTCATTGTTCTTCTGACCATAAAAGTTTTTATGGTTTAATTATAATTTTATACAATAAATGTAAAAATAATAAACCAAATAAAACCATTTTAAAAAGTAATATTTTTATGCCATTTTATGGCTTCAAAAAAAGAAAAAAAGGTTAATTATTACATTGTTTTTTTGGATAAAATTACAAGTAATAAAATGTCTGAAGAGAAATTAGATTATTAACTTAAACTACAAAATGTCCTTTTATTTTGTTTTATTGATTAATAAAAAAATCATTAAAAAATTTCCAGTTTTGTTACAAAAATGTCCTCCTTTTTACCAAAGGTCCAAATAACAGGATTTTTGAATTTTTAGAGTCTAATTATTGAAAATGTAGAAAAACTAAATATTTCCTTCCTAAATTCTAAAAGTACAAAATTTTTAATTTAAAAAAAAAAAAATGTCTTATAATATATTTTATATTAAATTTGTTTCTTAAAAAAATTTTTGAAATATTCAATCTAATAAAATGTCATATAAATTAAAAATTCTTATGAAATTAATAATAAAATTATGAAAAATAAAATATTCTTTAATAAATACAATATTTAATGTTGTAAATTTAATAGAGGTTCTGTTAAATGGTAACAATTACTTAAGATGCTATATTAAAAGTGTCCTAAATGTAAGAGAACTTAGGGAGAAAATCCTTAATTTGAGACCTTTATATTATTGAAAAACCCTAAATTTAAGATTTTTCAATAATCTACAGGAAAAAATTGAGAATTTTTAGGTATAAAAGTTGTACTTTAAAAACTAACGATTCATTATTATTATTATTTTTTAAATTATAACTACAGTACTGTACTTTTATTTTTTAAGTTCCTAATTTTTTTAGAGTTGCAATTTATTTGTGTGTTTTAGACCGTAATTTTTGATCTAACTAATTTAAATTTACTAATTTTCTTCATAGATTAAACAGGAATCCTTATAGTGGGATATTGTCACCATTCTGCATGGCTACTGCAAGTTACAGAATTTTTGTAGCAAACTTAATAGATTATATACATAAATTTAATTATTAGAGTTTGTGAATATGAGTTTTTAGAATAATAAAATTCTAAAAATCCTCAAAAAATTAACATCATTTTTAATTTAGAAGTTGGTACTTAGAAGTATTACATTACATGTGATAAATAGAGAATTTTTTTAAAAAATTAAATAAGTTTTGTTAGCATTCGAAGATAGTGATAAATTAGAGCTGAAAATAATTTAAAATTAATAATTATTAAGATTTTAATGCTATAGGGTTAAAGTACATTTAGCTCTCTAATTTGACAGATCAGGAAAAACAATTAAAAAATAACACTGTTATAAATATATGAGCATAGAACATATTTATCTTTCTTTATTCCTTCAGAGTTATTTAAAAGAATTTATAGTCTTGCTGAGAAATTTAGATCGATAAGATCGCTGGTCTATGACATAGTCGCAGGATCCACTGAAATCTCCAACACGTCCTCTCCTGTGAGTGGCCGTGATTCAAACATATTCTAGTCGTCAATGAATGGATAGTCACACAAAATATAATTAGTAGTCCTGAAAAATGTACTTCATTGTACAATTGCACAATATGCAGTATCATAGGCTGTATTGCTTCATTTCACTTATCTACTTTTCTTAATCTTAATGGTAATATCTCGGAAAGATTCAAGACAGATTTGTTCCACTTCATCAGTTCAAAGGTTGTTAACAGTCCGGAAATGTTCACTACTAGTTGGTAGAATCTAACATCTGCTATCATAAAAATTTATTGGAAATCAAGAACTAGTATCTAAAAAACATTGGACACTTATCATGGACAAAACTAGAAATTGAAAGTTTCAATGGAAGACCACAGCTGCAAACAATGATCTTTCATGAGAGTCCTGAAAAATTTTGAAATTCTTTTATAGCTCCTCGCAAAACTTTACAAGAAATACCATATCTTAGATAACTTCTGCAATTATAGCTTCATATCAAAATACTCAGCACTTATATGAAGCCATAATTGTAGATGATTCAAGATAAAGATGTAAAAGATGGACAAGGTAATGAGAAAAAAATAAAAGCAAATTTCTAGTCAAGAAAGAAATCAGCAACTTGCATGAATACATGACATTTTGAAATATTAAGTGGATAACTCGTGGTCAGTCTGTCCATCAAAAACCTCAAGAAAATCAGGTCTAAGGATTTATATTTTCAAGTTACTTTTTTATTTTCCGCATAAAAAAATCATTTCCTTACTTTAAAGGTAATATATTATTTACAACAAATTTAAATGTAATTAAATAAATAAAGTTTCATTATTGAATCAATAAATAAACTTTATTACGCGAATTTAAAATTTATTCTGAAGTTTTTAAACGATGTTTTTTGAAATTTATATCGTGATTAATCTAATAAATAGCATCTGCTTCTAAACCTGTCTAAACTTATTTCAATCTGTGAAGTCAGAGAAAACGAGTTTAAAACTGACAGGAATTTAATCTTGGAGTTTTTTTGGATGATAATCCAAAAAAAAAAATACTTACCAAGATTAAATTCCAATTATTCGACAATATTGATATACAGTTTCAGGAAATGCTCTAAAAAACAATTTCTCGAAGAAACATACGAAAAAAGAAAGCAAAGAAGAGAAATTTAGTGATACCAACCATAAGTTTGCGAGAAATAATTAATGATTTGCGCAAAAATTCTTAGACGAACCGTGCCAACCGTGGGAGCTGACCCTATTCTGGGTCCGAACCACGACTTGCACTTTTTCATCTAATTTTTACTAAATTTGAATTTTTTGCTTTGAAATATTTACACGCTTTAAGTACTTTTGTTGGTTGGTGGAAATTCCCATTCAGACAGATTGGTCTAATAATTCTTCGAAAAATAAGTTGCACGCGTTTCTAAAAAGAGAAACAGTTGGGAAAAATGCATAACGATTAAACACTATGTGGGATCTTAGATTAAAGACGGAGTGACATTTAAATATGACAAAAAAAAAAAAAAAATATATTTAATGCTCCGGAGAAGATACAAATGGATTTAAAGAAATATATAAATAAACGGCGAATGTATAATAGAAGTCACCGGATTTTGATTACTGTTAAAAATTAAGATATTTATTTTCGCTTGATTTTCTTAAAAACAATTCTAGAAATAATAATACCTGCGGATAAAATTTTGCAGTCGCAAGAATCTGATCTTGAAGCCACGCTTAAAGTTAAAATCCCTGGAGGAAATATTGAAGAAAAGTATATCCGATCAAGTTTTTGAGGAAATATTAAGTACTGTATAATAAATATTTTGATACAGATAAATAGCCCAACAAGAAACTCAAAATATTACTTTATTACAGAAAAAAAATATGAGATGTGAGGAAGTAGACCAAAATGAAAGTCGACATTTGAAGACTCGATTATCAAATGCAAGATCTTATTTCAACAGAAACAAAAAGGAGATTTAACGATAACAGTAACCTGTTTAATTGCTATTGCGAGTGAAGAAGACGAAATAGATACAGCAAAAATTAAATTTCTAGAAAAACTTGGTGTAAAATTACCCCCAAAAGAAGAAATTTTTGTTGTTAAAACTTTCTTCAGGAAGCAGAAAAAAGGCAAAATAAAATTTAAATGCTTTAAATAAATTATTCAATTAAGAACTTTCTTTTGGAAGATTTATAATTTACTAGCAACTTATGTATTAGATTCTTTGAATGCGGTGTTGTAACTTTTGAATCAATAATCGTTGTTTTAACGACAATAAATCACCCACAAAGACAGCCAAAGGATGGCAAATTTAATTTTACTTGCATTCGAATAAAATTACACCAAAAATATTAATTAACATCGACATAATTCTACTGTATATTAAATGATTTTAATGTTATTTATTTGGTATATAAGTTCCACAAATTTTTTTTCGAAAGTTTTAAGAATGATTTTTTGCGTTTTATATTTGAATAAAACATATTTTAAAAGTTTTGGTTCTTAATATATATTCGAGCAATTATTTCTGACATCCTCACAATGCCGGGCTGCAATTTTTAATCATATTTTAAATTTAATTCAAAATATATGCTCTCCACCTCAAATCAGTAGTGGCTTGCCCCTGTACATCATACTTTTCCTTTAACAATAGAGTCGTGCCGGTCATCTATTAACTGCTTTCAGGGAAAGATTTTTGAATTGAAATAACCTAACTTCTGGTTTACATCAGAAGTTCGTATATAATTAATCGGAATCTCCTATTCCTAAGGTTTCCATATCTGGTCTCGTTTTCCATCTATCTACTCCGTTCTCGTGATTACGGAATTACAGTGGGAATTTATAGGCCTACAATATTTTTTCAAATTGCAGCCCAATATTAACAATAGCTTAAAAAATTTTGTAAACAAAGAATATCACTGTAAATATGCAAAAGTTTTCCATTTGCTAGAGTTAAAAATACGACAAAATATGCTTTAAAACATATTTAAGTTAAAATTTTTAGTAGAGTCTAGCTACGACTTCCCATTAATAAAACTATTTCATAAAGTATGAGAAATGCTCCTATTGAAATGAATTGTACAAGAGCATTTACTCTTGTTGATCCATATACTCAAGATATAAAAGTAAACCATACACATTAAGGGTTTGCGAGATATTTTAAAAATCACATCATATGTATTATCTGTCAAACTTTCACAGTATTTTGAATTACGTTTATTATTATTATAAAGTGAATTCATCGCTTCCTATAATTACAGTCTTCTTAACTGCAGAAGGGTTGCATAAATTTATAAAATAAATGACAATTATGTAGATAGGCTGATAAGTTCTCGATCTAACATAGAAGCAAAACATTGCATATGAATAACCAATACATATTATTCAATTCCCTGAGAATTTAATAATATGTATAGCAATTGTATAATATGTAGGAATAATGTATTAAATAATAATTTTATTCCATTAATAAAATTTAGAACTTTGGTCCTCCAACTAGCCCTCCGTAGTCTCTATGATGCCACTAGTGTCGGTAAAATGTCTTCCTTTCAGGTTTATTCAGATAAGAAAGAGATAGTAATCCGCGAGAGCTAAGTCGGGGAATAGAGTGAATGTTGGACCCATTCGAACTTCAGTTCGCTCAGTTCGGTCATTGTTTCTGGAAAGTATATGCTTGAGCGTTGTCACGCAAGAAAAGGATGCCTATAGAGAACTTTCCGCGTTATTTTTCTTCAATTTCTCTTTCAGCTGCACCAGTAACGACGTGTAATAATCCGCCTTGATGGTCTGGTTCTTGGTAAAGTAATCGGTATAACAATACAGCCACTATTCTAGAAAACTGACGCCAGAACCTTCTTGATAGAACTGTTGTGCATAATCAAGAGATTCATGCGGAAAGCTCATGTCTCAACTCTATGGACTGCTGCTTTGTTTCCGAATCGTACAAGGTTTCATTCATTGCTACAAATCGGTCTACTCGTTTACGTTTCTGATCAGCGATAAAGGATTTTGGAATCAATTTCGCAGACTTCATTATTCCCAATACTTTGTAGACAATGTATCCAAGCTGTTGTTCGAACATCTGCAAACATTCAGCTACACATTCAAATAAAATTCGGCAGTGTTCAAAAATTAGCTGGTAGCATTGATGATTCCGGTGTAAATTTATCTCCATTCCTGGTCTGCATCTTAAACGAGAAAGTCTTCTCCAAACACTTTTTAATGACAGAAACAGCTGAGATAATCATCGTTTTATGTTTTTCATGACCTGGCAAAAATTTAATGATGGTTCGAAACTCCGTTTTGTTGAATCGGACATTGTTTCCACCATTTTGAAATTTTGCCTGCACAAAACGATACGAAAGCTACCGTTCATTTTCGGTAAGGACATTAACAAAGATTTTTTCGACAGTGTCGCATTATCCGTTTCCTCTAAATATACTGTGAAGTAGGTCAGGGAGAGAACTTAGGTATCAGCCTGCCCTTGTCGATCGCATTTTGTACTGTACGTCATCACAAAGATACGCAGTATCCCCTGGTTATAAAATAAAACTAATAAAAGCAAGATATAAGTGCGTTGTAACGAGAGATTATTGTAAGTTATATAAATTATATCATCTATTATATTTTTGAGATGTTATAGGGGAAAGTAGGGTAATGCCACGTCCTTAAGAAAAACTAATATAACACACACAAATTTATACAAACATCAAAGCTTTATTAGTAAAATATAAGTTTAAATAATACCAAATTGTAAAGAACTTTTTAAATATAACTTGCATGTAAAGTAATGGTATTAATCAATTTTCAATGCTATCCATCGAGCGAGAATATCCAGAATATCCAACATGGTACACACTTAATGGCTGGGCGGTACTCATTATTTCACATGAAGATTTACATGGAATAATAGTCACATTTATAATTATTTGACTATACTTATGATGACATTTGCTAGCTGGCCACATCAATCACATATTCGCAATTCCATTGTGTTTCCAGATCATTGAGCGGGATTGCTGAGCAACTTTCTCTTACATCTTTAGGACATAACTGATACAAATCTTAATTACATTTTTAATGTGAATAATACAATTTTATATAAATATTGTCAAATCATATCTTGAGTTCATCTTGTAGATTTCCTTGTTTTTAATAATCACTAATTATCGGGTTATTGTTACCATGCGATGTAGTATTTTCTACAAAAGTGACTGGTGCTTATCCCCTAAATTTTTTCATTCTATCAAAAATAACTGCGTCTAAGTTTTACTGATACAATAATATAATTTTCTGCTGATTATAAACTCTAGATTGGGTGAATATGTACTATACATGATTACTTCAAATATATTGCTGACAGGGCCGCATTAACACACTGACATTTTCGGACATAACCTGGAGCCTCGTCTTCTCAGCGGCCTCATCATTGTTCACTACTATTTTTCTTCTATATCTTTAGCTGTATAATGTCTTGAGGCCTCCGGCCCAATTTCTTTAAAAACTGATTAATATTGCCTGGTTGCATGACAGCTAGCACTTATAGGTAAGTGTAAACTGTTATGGATTATTGAAGCATAGAATTCTTTAGCTACGAAATTTTTTGAAAAACAATTTTTATTTATTAAAATGGGATAAAACTATTTTTAGGCGATAAAAATTATTCGAACATTGGCCATAGAATAAATATAAAAATCCAAAAAATTATCTAAGAAAATTACATCTTATTCTAATCTACGATATTGATTTTGCTTATATAAATTTACAAAACCGGAAAATGTTTAACGTTTTATTTATGATTTAAATCCAATAATATGCACTTTTGTTAAATTTGTATTGTGCTTTAATCAAAGTGCAATCCAATATTATGAATTGAATTGTAGTGTATAAATTTTGAGACAATAAAAAAATGATTATTTTCCACATTTCTTTTTGCAGTAAAAATCTGCCAAAATAATATAGTAATGTAATAATAACAATGTAAAAACTTGAGGTCTTTTGGCACTGAATTATCCTCAAACTTAAGCATTTGGAGCTGTCCATTATGTGTGGTGTGAGGGTTGCTCGTCAAAAGTACTGCCATTGTACTGTACATGGAGGAAAGGGATCAAAAGTGACTCAAAAATTGTACACTTAATTAATGGACAATCCTTTTACTTTAAGTTTCTTTTCCCCATTCCTCAATCTATTAATGGACAATCCTTTTACTTTAAGTTTCTTTTCCCCATTCCTCAATCTCTTGTTTTATNAAACTTCTTAAAACTTACAGGATTTGGAGTTGAAGCCATGTCAGAAACTAAATCCGAAATGACGTAATTAATGGACTGGAAACAAATTTCTAGTTAGTTAATTAATTAATCAAGTAAATTAATTGGGAGTTGAATTTGAATCTATTCTACTTCTATCCTTTTACTTTAAAAATTATTATTTAAATTCATAATTAATGAGATAGCAATATTGCTTAACTCTAGTTCAAATTTTATAGTAAAATTAATAAATTTATAGCTTTAAAATAACTCAAAATAAGTTAGTGATACTGTATTTGAATAAGCAAAACATTTTTTGAAATATAGTTTTAATACTATTATTTTTATTATAATTGTATGATTATCTTTATTTGCTATAATTAATTTAAACAAGTAAAATGGCAAAGCCATTTTTGGGACAAGACTATGTCTCAGAGAGTACAAGCAACGCATGTGCAAATCTTGCATTTCTGCCTGTTTGTATGAACAGTCTCAGCATTTCGTATTTTCTTTTGATCTGGTTCTCAATCCCGACTACCTACAAGTCTGGTTTATTTTATGTGTGCATGATTTGGGCACCAAATATTCTGTGCCAAATTGCAAACTCCTGACATGTACTCCTTCATACCTCTAAGGTGTGCAGCCATTGACAACAGCATGATTTTAGAAACGAGACATAGTCTCGTCTCTAAAATCAATAAGTTGTTGATGAGATATAGTCTCGTCAATAACTTATATTCTAAAATTTAAATTGTTTAAAAATTTTAATTATTGAAATCCAGCAATGAGTTCATTAGAAGTGTATAGGAATAAGAATTGATCTTCTCAATGGCAAATTGATCCAATCATCTCTCTTGATATGTTCTTTTATGTATCATTTAACACTCAAATGCACTTATGGTAAGGATTTTGTACCATGCAGACTATTATAAATGTAATGATGGTAATTATGTAAGTTGAATAAAAAACAATGAAGAAATAGTTTCAGAATGCAAGCATAAGTAACTTTTATTTTAATATATTGTTTCTTTTATATTTACATAATTATGCAACTTGATTGCTTAAAATTATGTTATTAAATATATTTTGTTGGTTTTTATTCTTCATATATTATTATTAAAAATTTAAATATACTTTTAAAAAATTTATCATGTTTATTCTTTTGAGAATTATAATTATAACTTCACGCAATCTTATTTATAAACAATAATTTTGGTTAAATATTAAATATTTAGGATCATCTTTCATAGTTATAGCAATATAAAAAAAAATTACATTTTCTAAAGTAATATATCAAAAAATAGTAAAAAAAAACAATCAAAATATTATAACAAATATTAAGTAACCAGTATAGTGTACAATATTCAATTACATTTATCCATTCTGAATGATTATATTTCCAGAATATAAAGTGTAAACTAATTAAATCCAAAGTGCAAATGAATTTAAATTATACAAGGACTAAAATATACTTGTTAGTTTTGGAGTTTAAAGAGCTTGAAAATTTGCATTCTAGCACCTTTGAGTAAATTGTGCTTGTCTTTGGGAATATTATAATAGAAAAAAACATGTCTGTTTACACAAGAAAATAATTTAAAAATACAAAAACTATTCCAAGCCTAGCCAACCATATTGTATCATTCCGAAAAATAAGTATTGCTAGCTTGAAAGTTCTAGAACACAGATATTAAATATTTTTTAAAGTAGTTATACTTTAACTTAATATGTCAGATATTAATATAATACAGAGGGATAATATGTTTAAGAAAATAAAAAACAAAACAGAATAACTGAATTTTATTGAAATGTTTCTGTAAATTAGATATCATACAATTATATAAAATTATATAATAAACTTTCAAATAATCTAACAAAAAAATTGTTGTCATTAACAAATTAGTAATTAATTTAATTTAAAATGATAATAATAGTAAAGTTTACCTTCTTAATTAAAAAACACACAATATATTTCAGTAACATATCTTCAACGTTTATATCTACAATTTGCAGATAACAATAGACTAATTCACCCAATTTAGTGATTTGTTCATCTTCATAATTATCTTGAGAAGTTAAATACTGTGATATTTGAGATTTTGTTTCCTCAACATCTACATATTCTCTTTCTTCTTTATCGTGTTTTCCCAGAGTTGAAAGTTTCTGTAAAAAAATTGATATTTAATTTTTTTTATAATAAATGAATTTAAAATTAATTAGATTAAAACACTCCATAAATTTTTGCAATAAAAAACATTTTGTTTTGGTTTTATGACTCCAATTTTCCAAAATAAGCCTTCTTTTCACTTTTTTTGATTATTTGCTTTTTCATACTAATAAAATAATAAAGTCATCTTCCATAGAAATACCTATTTTATGAATGTTGCCATCTTCCAGAGAAATGTCTGATGAAATATATCGCTGGAAGCTAATGATGTTTATTGAATTCCTTTTTTAGTTTATTTTATTATTATTATTTTTTTTAATAATGCAAATAATTTAATTAAAGAAAGAGATAACTACTGTTTATCAACGTTAAACAGTTTTTGTTATAATATCATTGCAAGCATTTTACCAATATCATCTTCAGGTGAAGAAAAGCATGGTACTTTGGAACGTTAGGATAAATTGTGCCAAAATTTTCAAAAAATGTGGCTTATTCTTCCAATTAAATCTCGAATAAATTTATGCAGACTCCTCTGCAACAACCGAGATGTATTATCCAACACTAGAAAAATCAGGAATTTATTTAGTTCCATTACAACAGCTGGATAGCAATGCAAGAATTTCTTACATCATGACAAGAAAATTACAAATCCATCTTACTGAACAGCAGAACGATATCCATAACTTTCTAGGAGCACTAAAGAACTTTCTAGGAGTATGATGGAAGAAATTGTGTGCCTATATGAAATGAGACTTCACTTCTACTAATATAATGTGTTGACAAAAAGTTACTTTTATTTGGGAGGCATTATTTATTGGAAGATTGGAACCTTGTAATAAATCTAGGCTAGATCTCCCAAGAATTTGGGTAATCAGTTTTTAAAAGTTTGGATTTTTAATATTTATGTCACCATAGTATTACCTACTGGTTGTAATTCTAAATTTACTAATGGCAAGTAAATGTTTATCTTGTTATATTATCTAATTTTATTGTTATTTTGTACTAATATCTTTCTATGTGCATGCCATTTTTGTGCCTAAGTAGGTTTAAATTTAACTTTGAAAATTTATATTCCATTTTTTTGAATATTTAATATTGTGTTTCTTGAAAATTGATCCTAATGTTCCAAAGTCATGTTCTTTTCTTCACTTGAAGACAACATTGATAAAATGTTGAAAGTGCTTGTGATGATGTTATAATAAATACTGTTTAACACTGATAGACAGTAGTTATTTTTTTCTTTAATTGGATAATATTTTGGTGTGGTAAACACCAAAATATTATTATTTTTATGTAAATAATTTATAACTTTGGAACATTTCAAAAACATTTAAGTTAGTCAAAAGTTGTAAATTACAAATAAAATACAAAATTTCATTTCAAGTTTCAAGACATTTTAACATGTCAAAAAGAAAGAGGATAATTACAAAGTTTATTATAATTTAATTAACTCACTATTTTACTTTTTGACTGTTTAATTGGAACANTCGTCCTCCTTCAATTTTTATGAATTTCAGTCTTAAAATCAGCATTTTTGAAACAAACAATAATTAAAAATTCTAATAAAAATGTCTTACTGAAGATCAATAGAAGATGATACATCAAAATTTGGTTATTATATAAATATACTATAAAAGTATGTTAAAAGGAACTGCAAAAATTATTTATTTAGAAATTACAGTATAAATTCAAAGAAATAGGTAAAGAGAAATTGCAGAAAAATTGTATTATTTGGTCAAATTAAACAAATTCTGTTAGCATTCTGAGCTCTAATAAACATTCTTTGTTGTACTTTGTAATGTGACAAAATGTAAGACATTTCATCTATTCAAAATGAACAAAAGTTTGAAAGTTTTGACTCTCTTTAGAATGAAATTAATGCAGAAATTTAAAATGAAAAAGAGAAGTCTAATTGTACAAGAACTTGTTTATTCTAATTTTAATTTTCACAAAAATACATTAAACAATATAATATTTCTTTGAAATTTTAAGTAAAAAAAACAATTTTTCAGATCTATTTTGAAGGATATTTAAGTTATATTTTTTATATGCATTAACAGTAATGATTATAATAGAGAGATAGTCCATAATAATTAATAAAAGAATGTAATATTTACAGTTTATAGTTGAAGTTAGGATGACGAGTATTCAAAAATGAAATTTCAGCCTGAATGTGGTCCAATATATGTTGCTGTAAAAACAATCAGAAATTTAAAATAAAGTTATTCTTAAAGTAATACTTTTCAGATAGCAAAAGATAAAAATTAAAGCCAACATTTATATCATAAAAATAACAATTTCAAATAAAATAACTTAATATCCAAAAATTATATTAAAGTACGAAAAATAAATGTATGTGGTAAATAAGAAGAAATAATTTGATTATGGGACTTATCAGATATAAATCAATTTAGTTTCATATATATTCTAATTCTGAAGCAACTTTTAATAAAACATTTTACAAGGAAAAATATTTTCAGTTCCTATTTCTGATTAACATAATTTATCATAAAAAAATGTTTATTTATTTATTCTAGAATATATTTTAAAACAAGTATTCTGGCTTTTCTAAAAAAATTTTCAAATATAAACCATAAACCACTATAATACCAACAGTTATATTAAAGCCAAACAATTGCCAAATTAGATTAAGCTATATTACTGCTACTATTAATAATTGAATGATAAGTAATTTGGCCTAGAGATAGGCATTAAGTGCCACCTCTTACTAAATTTATTATTTAAAATTAAATTAAGTTTTATTAATTAATCTAGAAGATTCTGGATGAAAAAAATCAGTCCAGAGCAGGACTCTAAACCACAACTCCCACTTGCATGCAGCTGCATTATGCTACCCAGACCTCCATCTAATTTTCACTTCCAAAACTATTAATTTAGATATAACCATACTGGTTACTAATAGCAGTGAATGGGGATAACTCAGGGTAATAGGTGCCCTTGATCTATAACTCCCACTACAGCACTCAGCAAGCTACTCCTTTACCCTGGCATGGTGTATATAAATACAAAAATACAAACAACTTTAAACCTTATAAGTTATATTAAAGCCAAACGATTTGTATATATTACTAGAATACTTGTTCCAATCTGCAATGGTAGAATCTGACAATGAGAGATAGTATCCCAAAAAACATTTAATTCTAAAATAGAAAAACAATTTGTTAGACTCCTGAAGCTGTTTTAGCATTAATGTACAGTATTTCTGATTATAACATGGAATCCTCATAAGGAATAGTCTGGATTTAGTAGTCAATCATTATAATGAATAGTTCCTACCTTCATAATGGCAAATACCTTATAATATGTATGGTACATCTGGTTTACAATACATATGAAATTTAGAACAAAATGGTATTTGAGTATATATTTATGTAGGGAGAAGAAGGATTAGAATTCATTTCTTCTTTGATATAGAGTAATTGTGGGATAGACGGCCATTAAGAAGAGATTGTTTGTGCTGGGATTGCACTGTGATTTTGAAATAAACACTGAAAGTCTGAATACACTAGTCAGTAAAAGTGGTATAACTGTAATGAAAGTTGTATATTGAGACTTGTTCCAAGAAATTCTTCTTGATAAGAATAAGATAAATATTTTGATTTGTTTATAATTATTCTGGGATAGACAGCTATAGTTTTTTAAAGTGTAAAATAAATGGTGTTTGTCAAATCTGAAAACAGTTTTACATAACTCATTTGACTGTCCTTTTGGATGTGATCTAGAACAACACTCAAGATGCAATATATTCATAAATATCTTTCTCACTGACATCCATGCTGCTTCGGTTAGATGGCCAATGCAATGATTTTCTATTAGTGCTTTTTCATTGCCACCTGTGCATCTTTTCTGCTCACAAATGTGTGCAAAGAAAACTTTAATAATCCAAATACTGTTGAGATCAAAAATGAATGTTTTCAGATTTTACAAACACCATTTATTTACACTTTAAAAAACTGTGACAATCTATCCCAGAGTTAATATACAGTATATATATATACACTGACATTTTCGGACATAACCTGGAGCCTCGTCTTCTCAGCGGCCTCATCATTGTTCACTACTATTTTTCTTCTATATCTTTAGCTGTATAATGTCTTGAGGCCTCCGGCCCAATTTCTTTAAAAACTGATTAATATTGCCTGGTTGCATGACAGCTAGCACTTATAGGTAAGTGTAAACTGTTATGGATTATTGAAGCATAGAATTCTTTAGCTACGAAATTTTTTGAAAAACAATTTTTATTTATTAAAATGGGATAAAACTATTTTTAGGCGATAAAAATTATTCGAACATTGGCCATAGAATAAATATAAAAATCCAAAAAATTATCTAAGAAAATTACATCTTATTCTAATCTACGATATTGATTTTGCTTATATAAATTTACAAAACCGGAAAATGTTTAACGTTTTATTTATGATTTAAATCCAATAATATGCACTTTTGTTAAATTTGTATTGTGCTTTAATCAAAGTGCAATCCAATATTATGAATTGNAGGAGGTCTTTTTAAGGGAAACTGGCTCCTATTTAGGCGTGACAGATCATGGAGAAAACCCGGAAAACTCCACATGGCCAGCCTGTCCGAGCGAGACGCAAACCCACAACCGAACTCCCAGTGTTCAGGGTATGAAGACTGCTTGGCCACGGGTGGGCCTCATTATTCATGAAGACTGCAGACAAAAATTCCATAATTAACAATTAAATTGAAATGCAAACAGTAGCTTTAAGATAAATATTTTTTTTAAATAGCTGTAAGCATTAATTATATTATATTTATTTATATTGCTACTGGAATCATACTAGTTCTTTTAGCATATTACAATTATATTTAAGAAAGATTTAAATAGTATATTGCCCAATTGAAAATATAATAAAAACTAGCAGACCCCGCCACGCGTTGTTTTGGCTCAAAATGTATCTATTATAAATTTATAACACTTCCCCCGTGGGGAGGATTTTTCGAAAAATTTCTTCTTAGTGTACATTCTCTTGACGTATGCTATTAAAAACGCAAAAACCTGCATCTAAAATAGTATAATAGAAGCCAAGTTCTTCACGGTAAGCCTTAATCCTAACCATCTCCCTTCAGTGGGTTTGAATTTCGAAATGTGTATTATATAAAAACACGTGCGTATTCGAATGCAGCGTTGTGTCAAAATTTCAAAGGAATCGGTAGGAACAAATGAACATTACATTTTTATTTATATAAATAGATAGAAGATGATCTGCTTTAGTTCATTTTCACAGAAAAGCATAATGCCTCACAGAAAAGCAAACTTAGGGCGTCGTACTCGTAGCGCCATCTGTTGGACATAAAAGCCTTAACCTAGATTATATCT
>NW_019384566.1:473614-504378 GCF_000671375.1 Centruroides sculpturatus
TATAATAAATTTAATAATAAATATATTTAATTTTGCCTTCAAAATTTTTATGCAATAAATCAAAAACCTTAAAACTGATGACTGTGCAGTTAGCAGCTATATTATACATACATTAGAAACATAATAACAACAAAATCTTATTTTGAGGTTTTTACATATTGAGACAAATTTTAAAATCTCAAAAATTAATAAAATTAATTAACCAAAGATAATTAAGTAGTTTTTAATAAATAAAAAATTCCAGACAAAAACTTCAGTTAATATGTTTTGGATGTTATGTTTACAATTTCATTGCATTATTTATCTAAATATATAAAATTACTTGTCTGACTGACTGACTTAGTCACTGATTTATCATCGCCCAGAGCAAACTGTTGAACCTAAAGAGGTAAAATTTGGTACACAGTTAGGGTACATCATGGAACTGCACACTAAGAAGGGATTTTTCAAAATTCCCAAGCAGGAAGAGAGAGAGAGAGCATTAAGGCTTAACCGGAAGAACAGTTTCTACTGTACTATTTTAGATGCAATTTTTTTGTTTTCAGCTACGTTTAGTCTTCATTGAGTACTTAGGTGTATTAAATTGATAACATTTCAGACATTGTTATAAATATTTTTATATTTCGATTTTTTAACCAAATGTTCGAACCGTTTTAAATTTGAATTTTTTATTGCACATTGGTTCGATTATAAAATGATTGTAAACGTTTCAGAAAATTGATAAAATCAAAAATAGTTCGTTTGATTCTCAGCAATTCTCATCATTCTCAGCGGTAGGTGTTATGTAACAATTACTATGGTTGTTGAAATACTGAATACAAATGGGGTTTGCTTGCAAAACCTCTGCGGGTGTTGCGGGTAACAGCTAGTTTATTAATAAAATCAGACACTTGATTATTACATGACTTGCAATGGGTTAATGTTACACTGCTGAACTACTGAGCAGACAAAACAGGATTGAATCTTAATGCAAGAAATTTCTGCCTATTTTGGTTCATATTGGTATGAAGTTCACTCAGCCTCCTTCCTAATAGATATCTGGAAAATAATCCTTTAGGGGAATAAGCAAGATCATATGTAGATATTTATCATTGAGTGGACATGGGGACATGGAAGCTGATTTTGCCAGCTCATACCTATGGCTGAAACCAATAATCCGTACAAAGTATCTCAAAAAGGCTGGATACCCTCTCCCCATTCTTCCCATCCCTCATGCCCTTATTTTTATACTGTGTATCTCTTAATTTATAAAAATATATATTATGCCTTTTTTTAGTGTGTGTGATGAATAGGGAGGATGATTGTACTCTCTCTCCCCAATGCAGTTTCATGACACAATAGAATATATTTCTTTACCTTTAGTTAGTCATAAAATCTTTATGTACTGGCATTTTCTTCATTTATTTGTAAAATTACTATCCTTATTTCAATTAGAAATGGCAGATAGTATAATTAACACTTTAAGAAAATATATACATACTAAAAAGTCTTCACATATCTCTCTTGTCAAATCACCAGAACCAAATAGTCTTGCATCACAGAGATGATCTTTTAATTAATAGAGGCCTCTGCAAAATTATGCAAATACAGTTAAAAACCATTCACTGGAGAATGAATGCTTTCTAACTGTATTTGCATAACTTTCCAGAGACAGCGTCTAATAAAAGATCATTTTTATGAAGCAAGTCTGTTTGGTTCCTGCAATTGAACAAGACAGATATGTGAAGACGTTTTATTATTTTCCTATGTATATATTTTTTTAAATTAACATTATTTTAACTAAGCTTATTTAATTAATATTATAAAAACTTTAATTTTTTAAAAATTAAAAATATTCTTTGGATTATAATTTTATTATTATTACAATCTGAAAAAACTTACTAAAGATGCACTTGATTCGACTGCATTAAACATTAGATCTTTTATATAACTAATAGCTTCTGATAAAGGAACTTTATAACGTTCTATACTTTCTTTGCAAAGGCAATCAAATGCCAGCTGAGGCACAAGAAGTCCAGTTCTATGAGTACAAATAATAAAATTAATAATTTATAAATTATTTTAAAGTAAAATAATTACAAATTTAATATAATCAATGATTGTTGTTAATGAGTTGATTACCAAATTAAATTTTTTTAACACTTTATAGTTTATATTGATGGACTCAGTTTTGCCTATACATCAATTAAAACTAAGAATAAATTTATTTTATTTTATTTAATAAAAACATCTTTCAAATATAATACATATTCTATTAGACTTTCTTGAAGATATTATGATTGATTAATCAAATCAGCCAATGTGAATAGCAGAATATTAAAAGTTATAGTATATTAGTTATAATTTTGTCCATTACAATAAGTTTGACCCCAGTATCTTATCTGTGTTTTTGGTTTTGAGACAAACTATCATCCATTATAGTGCTACAACTAAGATTTACCTACTTAGGTCTATGACAGTTAGCAGGTAGGGACCTAAGTGTCATAACTAGAATTTATGCATCTAGAGTAAATTATTGCTATGTGCTCCCAAATAACAGTAAACAGTATTTATTTTTTTAACTATAAACATTTTAATAATCTTCCAAAATTAAGAAAAACATGCATCAACTCAAAACAGATTTCTTTTTATAAGCTACCATGTCATTTTATTAAATTGTTATGATTAAGAGTGTGACAAAAACTAATTTTATTATTTTTACTACAGTTTATTTTTTGTTTTATTTTATTTATAAATAATTAGATTTTGTGTTTTGACAATCATAAATGTTTGAAACATGCAATCAATTTTAGTATTCAAAAGTTTTGTATGTTTTACTCATATAATCATTGGGATCTGAGCTAATATCCCATTTTCTATATGATACTGGGGCCTTAAATAACCAGCATGAGTGACTCCATTGATTGGAAATATCACAAGAAATATAGTTTTGTGCAAGTTATGAATCTGAATCAGATTCAATAACTTGCACAAAACTATTCCCTGTGGTAGTAGACTGATATCTTACTGAAGAAGAAATTAAATCACAATTGAAAAAATCATTTATAAAAGGTCATTGTTCTCCAATTTTACATATGTTAAATATGGCAGGATTCCTGATCAAGACAGTAAAGATCAAGCAAGAATCTAGGTTTGAGTCCAAGCTGGATCCTTACAGATTTTCACACATAGTTTAACTCAAACATTTTGAATCCCATTCCTTATCATCTGGCTGCCCCACTGTAGAGCTGTCTGAATTCATGTTGGATAGAAAAAAATCCCTTTTAGTGTCCTTAGGGCAAAGAGTTACGAATAAAATATTCAAACCTGTTGCATTATAAAAAATTAAAGTATTGTGAATTAAAGTAGTGAGACTACATTTCTTTCACTTATATTATTATAAAATATAAATGAAAGAAATTATGATGTAAAATTAGAATTCATAATTTCAAAGCTTGTAGTCTCACTATTTGTTCACAATACTACTTTTAATGTACACAATACAATATAAAACTAAAATGAAAAAGTACTTTTATAAAATAAAAAACTTTTTCAATTTTATTGGAAATTTTCCAGAAAACAGAATCCATAATTTGAATATGCATTTTTTCTTTAAAATTCATTAAATGTGAAAGATAGAATTTTATATTTCCTTAAATTACTCTTAAACCATTACCTTCAAAATTATTTATTAATTGAACACTATCAGCTGTATAAGTATGGAACAGTCATAATGAGATCTTGTTACATTTAAGTTAATTCAAATTACATGTATTCCATTCTACATTATATTATATTTCATTTTTTTTTTTTTTTATTGTACCCTGAACTAACAGTTAAAAGCATTTCATTAATAAATAATTTTGCCGGTAAAGATTTAAAGCCTGACACAAATGAGTCAATATCAAAGCAAATTGATCTTCTTCAACATTAAAACAAATTTGCCTGCAATTGAATAATGACTCAATCATTTCAATAAAAAGCATATTCAACTTGTTGGATATTTTTGTTTGGTGACTAGTGATGATCATGAACAGTTGATCATCACTCTATGGTGCTTGTCAACAGTAGATAAAAGCAAACAATCACCTAAAGCCACTTTTTGTCTAAATGCCAAAGCAATGACATTGATGTCAGGCTTAAAAAGTAGTTTAATGAAATATTGAATACATTAAAACCTGTTCAAAATAGAACATGAATAAAAAAGAAAACCTTTCTAAATGGAAAAAAGTTCTTCTAAATAGAATGATTTTCTACATTAAAAAAGAACCTGTTCAAAACAGAAACCTGCCAAACCAAAAAAGTATTCAGTATCTTGTGATTCTGGTTTACACAGGTTTTACTGTATTAGTTTGTGAAAAATAAAGAATAATTTATATTTAAGTTAATTTAAATATCATACCTAATTGCATTATTATTCAAAATGGCTCTCATGATATTATCTTCAGTTATATTCATCTCCTTCAAAAAGTTAATATAATCATCATTATGAAATATTTCATTTCATATCATAACATAGAGTTTAGCATAATCTACAAATTACCATTAATTTGAAAAAATAAACAATGTAAAAATGTGTTATTTGAAGATAATTAAGGTATTAATATACTCAAATTTGAAAAACAATTACAAAATATAGAATTTAATTTAGTATTAATTGTAAGTATTAATTGTAAGTACAAAAAGTATTAATTGAATGCAATTTTAGATTTACAAAACTTTTAGCTGGTATTATTTATCAATTAAGAGATGCAAATTTGCATGTTTTTAAAACATACAAATACACTAAACATAAGTAATATTTCTAGACTTCCTTTGAAAAATTAAGTTTCAAAATGAGTTACAGTTCATGTCAAAATAAACTGAAGTTTCAGTACAAGACATTAGGTATGTTTGTAAAATTGAACAAGTTAAACAAATTAATTGTAAAGTACTAATTCTTCTCAATGAGCATGCTCTATGTTAATAACATTTCAAATGAACTCTAACTAAATTTGCAAGAGAAGAAGTTAGTTCACATTGAGAAGAAACTTGTATCTGATAAATATTAATATTTCTAAATTCACTGAAGTATAAATCACAAATTAAAAGATGAAATGACAAATAACTACCCATATGAAACAAATTAAAGTGAGAAAGATATTTTGAATAAAACTGCACTCAGACTAGTTTGGTGGATGATGCAATGAGGCAGTTCTCAACTGACAAAATAAGCAGTCAAAAATGTTCAAAGGGAAAAAAGATAAATAAATATTCATACAAGAGTGACATAGCAATCATATTGAAAACTTTTGCTTTCAATATGATTGCTATGTCACTCTTCACTTGCCCTACAGCAAAAATAGATTTTACCTCAGATGAAGTTATCTGACAGCAATAGCAACATTCACAATTTCAGTCAATTTCAATCAGAAACATTTTGTTGTAAATGAATCAAATAAAATATTTTGTTAATAATAATAATAATAATGATAATAATAATAATTTTATTCTTGTTTAACTCATTCAAATTTACAATAAATACTTCAATTTTTCAGGAGTAACAGAGAAAAGAACATTTTGTTATTTCTATGCAATTGCTACCAACTATTAAGAGAACAGTTATGATGCCACAATTTCTAATTTTTGCTTAGTCAAACCTGCTTCTCTCTGCTAAGAAAAGTATTCTCTGTCATGCAAAACAGTTTTAGAACTGTTTCTAATTACTTGTTTCTAACAACATGCTTCATGAAATAAACTTCATTTGCCAGACATTTATTATGATAATCAAAATTTTTGGATAATGTTTTGTTAACTTCTAATATATCTTATAATTATTTTGAAATTATATATATAGTTATTAAATTATTAATTATTAATCACAGATTATGAAAAAACTTACTATTTTCATTTTTTTAATAACTTCATTGTAAAGAGATTTATTTATCAGACTACCAGCATTAATAGATTCTAATTCAATATTTTCAGAAAAACCAAGAAGAGATGTTTTAAAGTGTTCAATAAATTTATTCACCAGTCTGTAAAAGAATTCGTTTAATTTTTGTTTCAAAGAATATTTTTAAAATTACATGAGATAAAAATACAAATTCCATTGTGGAAAATATATTAATCATAAAAATATTTACAATAAATCAAAGCAAAGAATATTTATATTTGGTGTAATTTATAAAATAAATTAAAAATTAAATCTTTAAATTATAATCTTTAGAATTATTTCGACTATTTTNCACCATTGTCAACCTTCTAGACTTGCCAGATTGCGGAACTCACTTGACATTCGACTTTCACATTTTCACGATGAAAATGTTGACCACAACCTCTCTATTCTTTGTCTTTACCTTCTCATTCCCAACACCAAGTTCAAAAGATAAATGAACTTTCTTCCCCTCACAATACAGTGATTTGTTCTACAGTGAAGCCACTTCCAGCTTCAAGTACATTGCTAGTAGCAACAGACTGTTGCCACTCCAGTTAGATATTATAGCTCCATGGATCTGGTAACAGACTGCCAAATTATTAATGTTATGCATCTACAAATTTACCAATAATACTTTTTTAAATTACTTAAAGAAATCAAAAATTAATGAATACTTCTGCTTTTATAATTCTAAGTTAATAAATAAATAAAATATCATCATTTTACTAATTGATGTTCTTATTAATAAAAGCATGGACAATAATTCCTTATAATAGTACTGTGTATTCCTGATAAACACCCCCATATCACCATTGCAAACATTTCTGGTTCTTAGAACCTATTCAACTATTACACTAACACCTGTTATTAACTCTACAACTGCTTATGCAATAGCCTTTGTCTCTCTCTTACAAGGTGGAAACTATTGCCAAAAATCTTTCATATGTTTTGTGTATGATTGCCTTATTAATTATATTGTAAACTGAAAAACAAATTACTTACTGTAATATAAATCCAATACGGCTAGCATCAGTGTCATCATAATTATCTTGATAGGCACCTAACTCATTTCTGAATTTGATTAAATTTTGATACAAACTTTGTCTTATGTTGGGTATTCTCTCTTTAATATGACATTTTAATTGGGAATTTAGAAGTCGTTGTAAATATTTGATACCCATTCTGTCAGCCATATCTCTAAAAAAATTATAAAAGTAATTGTAACTATATTTATCTTGTTATACTAAACAAATTAAACAAAACAAAATTACTGTATAAAAAAAGTTAATTAATATCTTAACATAAACTTATAAATATTTCATTTTATAACTCATAATCTCATGCTTTTTATTTTTAGTTATATTTTCCTTATTTATTTTTTAATTTAATTTTTCTATTTGTATTTTTATTACTTATTTATTTTTGTGTATACTATTTATATATTATTTTCTACTTTGTATTTTATTTTGATTTTTCTTTGCCAATCTTCTGTGCTTGCAACCACCATCATAGATTTAATGAGTTTCATTATATTTAAATTTTTTGATTTAAATTTTGTTCTATATATAATTCTATAAACCTAACAATGACTGTCAAATATGGTTGAAAATAAAAGTTCTTCTAATAAATTAATTTATACTTAATGAATTATTGGTTTCTTTCAGTGTTTTTACAGTAATCTCATAAAACAAGGTTTTTGGTTAACTTTTAATTGCATTACATATTTTGGAAATAATTATATAAAGTACTTACCATATATTTTTTCTACCAAATAACTGATTCAATCATAAAATGCCTGAACTGCGAATAAAAACAACTGAATGTTTGATTGGATATAAAATGCTAAACACTACAAACAGAATATACAAGGGTCCTTGGGTGTGTAATCACCCCTTACATACAAGCTACTATCATGCTAAATTTAATTTCTTAATTATTTTCCAATCCTGAGATATTAAACAAAATAGATGCCAATATACACAAATGTGCAAGTGAGTGAGATTTGCAAAAACTGGGAGAGTAAAATTTGGCATGATTCCAATACTTTCCCTTGCTATGTATACATAACATCAGGGAAAGTAAAAAAGCACATTTGAAAAATATTCTTGGAAAGGATAATTTCAAGGATAGTTTTCAATATGATATAGTTCAGCTGAACCACATCAAATCAAAAGATCTTGAGATTTTTAATAAGATGTACCTCAACACCTGCATAACATAGAATCTTTGGGTTGTAAAATCAGATAGAGTATCAAAAACTATTACTAGTACAGGCCTAACTAGAATACCAGATAAATATTTTTGTTATAATCATGTTCTATGTCAAATAAAAAAAATTTAGGGACTAAATTTTATCGACATTGGCTAAGTAGAAATTGAGAAAAGTGAGATTAAAGACTTTCCCAGAAGTAAGGGATATACAGATGAAACATATGGTGTAGGAAATATGGTTGCAATACCTACAATAAATAAATCTAATTGAATGTTTTCTTTATTGTTTTTATGTTAATAGAGAGGTTGCGGCCAAAATTCAAACATTAAACTTGTATGGCAAGCAGAAGTACACGTTTGATGTTTGAACTCCAAGTAAAACATGTTGTGCCACACGCACCAACTCATGGGATTTTGTTGAAAAATAGCAGAAATGTTTAACAACGACAAATGTTACCAGTGAAAGTAAATAAACAAATTAAACTATTTTAAAGTATTTATAGGATGTTTAATAAACACTAAATAATTATTTTTAATTAACGTCATGTCTCCTACCGTATGATAGGATGATAGAACTATCTCATACTTTTGTTGAGGGAAGTAGTGGCTTATGTAAATCCAAAAGCAACTCGGGAAATTATTTTAAAAAAATTTACCAACATATTATGCTGTTGATGGTAGATGATGCTGTAAAAGAACAAACCTACTCCTACAGAATTATGATAAGCTATTATGAATACATATATATGTAAATTCTATAGGCACTTCACATCACTGCAAAAGAATTGAATAATTAAATAATTTCTGGATTGAAAACAAATGAAGATTAAGCTGAACTTCTACCCACCATGCTAGACATAGAAAACACCATTGTCAACCTTCTAGACTTGCCAGATTGCGGAACTCACTTGACATTCGACTTTCACATTTTCACGATGAAAATGTTGACCACAACCTCTCTATTCTTTGTCTTTACCTTCTCATTCCCAACACCAAGTTCAAAAGATAAATGAACTTTCTTCCCCTCACAATACAGTGATTTGTTCTACAGTGAAGCCACTTCCAGCTTCAAGTACATTGCTAGTAGCAACAGACTGTTGCCACTCCAGTTAGATATTATAGCTCCATGGATCTGGTAACAGACTGCCAAATTATTAATGTTATGCATCTACAAATTTACCAATAATACTTTTTTAAATTACTTAAAGAAATCAAAAATTAATGAATACTTCTGCTTTTATAATTCTAAGTGTGTTCAGATCAGATTATAAATAAAATTTTAAATATAGAATAAAGCATTTGAACACAACAAAATCTGTAATTAAATTTTTTAAAATTAATTTACTAAAAAATTTACTAAGAAAACTATTAGCATGTTTTTATAAATTTTATAACTTTATAGTTTACATTTAAATGCATTCAAATAATTTATTTTGAGTTAAAAATTTTGTCCATATTCTTATCTAAAACACTTTTAGTAATGAAAGAAAGTATTCATTTTTTAGTAATTTTAATAAAAAGTATTGACAATAAACTTAACAAATGCTTGATATCTCCTTAATTAATTAATTAATTATACCCAATTTATGGAATAAATGTAGCAATAGGGATTATTTATGAATTTGCAGTTGAGTATTTTATTTTTTTATTTTATAGAATGAAATAAAATTCACCCTCCTAAATAGCACTAGTCATAAAACACTAATAAATATCTGTGAATGGATCTTTCCCAAAAAAATTAAATAGGAAACACTTCAGTATCTGTGAATGTGCACTTTTGCATTGCAAATGACATTGTTATTACCATATCAAGTGATTTTCTATATATATTTTTATTGTTTGAGCTATTTCAGATTAATGTCTCACTCAATTTAGTATCAATTTCAGAAGTAAACAAATGACAGCACTAAATCAAAGTTTGAAATTTGTTTATTATAGATTCAGAATAAAATCAATTATCTTTTAAAGTTTATAGAATATCTTCTTTGTTATTAACTCATCAACATTTTTATAAATAATAAATATATGAAATTTTACCTGTAGCATTTTGTTGATAAAAAGAATTCTTCCTCTTTCTGTAATCCATACTTAATATCCTTCCTTTTTTCAATATCATCTTGACTTCGATTAACTACTCCCACATAGCCTGGTGATAAAAATAAAGTAAAATTTAATAAGTTTATACAAATTTTTATGGTATCATAACTTTGAGCAGCTAGACCTCAGATCATCTATGTTTAAAAATCAAACTGAAAGAGTGTGTAGGTTATGCAATGCACCAAATTATATAGCAATTTTAAATTGCAATTACAGATTCATCAAACAGCATTTCCTTTGTCTAAAATAATGAAGAACATCTTTACAAAATGTGAAAAAGCCTTTGAGCATCACAGACATTCATTTATCAGGTCAGTCCATAAGTTCGTACGCATTTTTATCTACAAAAAAAGCAACAAAAAATTTTAATTAAATCTTATTTCAATCTATAATGTATTCACCATTATTTTGTACAATTTCTTCCCATCTTGATGGTAGCTTTTTAATCTCGTCTTTGTAAAATGATTTCGGTTTTGAATCAAAATATTCAGAAATAGCCTTTTTTACATTGTTCTCATCCTCAAAAGTTTTTCCTTTTAAAAAATTCTGCAAACTCCAAAAAAGATGATGATCACTGGGAGCAATATCTGGCAAATATGCTGGATGAGGTAAAATTTCCCAGTTGAAGCTTTGGAGTTGAGCAGTTGACGTTGTTGTCAGTTAGCTATTGACAGTTCATGTGGTATCCATTTTCCTAGCTTTGAAACTTTTCCGATTTGTTGTAGATGTCTATGAACAGTTCCATGGGATGAATTTAAATGTTCCGCAATTTCATCAACTGTTAAAGACGGTTCTGCTTTAACTAGAGCAGAGAGAGCATCATCATCAAAGTCAACGGGTCTTCCAGTACGAGCCTTATCCTCCACACTAAAATCATTATTTCTAAATCTTTTAAACTACTTCTGCACAGTCCTTACACTAATTACAGTTTGATTATGAACAGTATTTAATTTTTTGGCTGCATTTGTAGCATTCTCACCACTTAAAAATAAAAAGTATAAAACATGTTTCTTATATTCATCTGTTACTTCCATTTTAACGAAAATAAACAACTGAAATGTTCCCAATTCTGAACAGTATTATATGAATGAGATCCAATTTAACACTTCAGTGTAAAAACTATCACATTAGACTGGCATTTTTAACAGCAAAACAAGGTCATAAAATACGCACGAACTTATGGACTGACCTAATACTACCATAAATGTTCTCAAAACCATGAAATACACATATGTATAACTCATATTTAGTTTACTCTCATTCATTTTCTGTACATTGAATCCATGGCTTGTTGATATTTTCTGTGTGTATACGCCATCACAGATCATTTGCACAAAATTACAGTAATCAAATGAATTAAATATTTTTTTTTAAATATTGAAAAGAGCAGAGTGATAAAGTTTCAATTTTTTAATTCATATTCTGGATAAATACACTACTAATATCATTCAATATAATGTTTTAATTACATTGTTATCAAAAGTGTTTTCATTACAAACTGTGAGACATTTCATTAGTCCAGTCTAAGTGGCTTATACAGAAGAATGAGATTTCTCAGTTTAGAATAAATAATTATATAGAGTTCAATCTTTTTCTGACAAAATGTAAAATTATCTGAGTTAAACATACCATAAAAATATGTTACTTTGGTAACTATTCTAACAGTGCAAAAATAAAGAAGCCCTTTCTAGCATTCTACAAAAATATATTAGTGAGAGAGAATCTGCAGCTTTTCCTATTCATACCCAACTTGAGATATGATTGGGATGGTATCTCCATAATGACACCAACTTTACTATTCACAGATCATCCTCCAGATATCCATTAGAAAGAAGATTGAGTGAAGACTTGCATGAACCACAACAGATAAAAACCTACTGTGACCTTAGGGTCGGTATCTCTTCAATATCACGTCAGGATGACACCACTGTATCCTTCGGTCGATACAGAGACCACAAGTTCGCGCAAGCGTATAGGTATGAGGTTTGGACCTAGAATGGAGAAAATGGAGAGAAAAACGGAAGAAACTGCACTCAAGAAGTTTAAACATAAACAACCATTTATTTATATATAATCTAAATTAGGTTTACATCTGTGAATAAAGTGTGAACATAAACTATATGAATCGTGTTCAGTTATTGATAATTTTCTAGGTCTAATTTCAACCAGTTTCGTGTTTAGTTTATGCAGAGAGAGAGCGCACAATAGTGCGTGGACAGGATAAATACCTTAGGTTGTTTTGTTGATCAAGTACCAGCACAAAAAAAAAGGTCCAACAGTTCTTTTCAGTTGTGTAGGTGTTGAGGTCTTCTAAGTCTGTAGGCAAGAAGGAGGTGTTGGTTGACGTTCAGGAATCTCGGCGGGAGGTAAACGATCGGCGCAAACACACAATCCAATAATAACTTCCACCCCCGTACTCATCGTGCCTGTCCCTTTTATATCAAGTCCTCTTTTTCGAACCTTTCCCCGATTTTGTCAGCGATGACGACCTTCTTTGTCCAATGAGGTAACAGGTGACACAATCATGACACAGAAATGTACTCATCTCAATAAGGAACTGTTTAGTCGCTGCTTGACCGAAGTCTATCAAGCTGAGACAAAAAGAACGTATGTAGCCGGCTTACAAAATATATTGCTTTATTCAACACGGGTTTCGAGTTTTACAACCGAGAGCTCGTACAAACTCTCAACAAAACCTACGTTACAATACCACGTGTCCGAATACAAAACACTTAACCCCTTCACTCTCCCTTTTCAATTATTTTAGCATACACAGGCCGGACCTGTTACATTAACACGCGAAGAACAAATCCTTTTATCAGAATACTCACTAGGAGAATCCGGTACTTGAAAAACGGTCAGGTGTTGGACCAAAGTCTCTTCCTGTTCGGGAAATATATGTCCCCGTCGATGTATCGGGTAATATAGCTTCGTATATTGTAAAGTTCACTCGGTCCCCTTTTCGCACAACACGGATGCACTTGGATTTTGTCCCCTTCTACTCGGTAAGTCTCTCCTTCTCTCGATGACGTTGTATGACTTCTTTACCTTCGACGATCTACCACAGACGACAGGAACAAGAACCAAAAACTCACCCCGTCACATATGCCACTGCTATATATATCCCTGGGTTTCCAAACCCACCTGACCTCTTCGTTGGCCAATCACAAAGGTCCAGGTTCAACAAAGGGACAGGGTAGAGATTAAGGGGTACACGTGTCTCACAAACACAAAGAAAAACAAAAAAAAACCGACACAATTGAAATAAGTAAAACTAAAACCTAGTACAATGGTAATAACTATGCAAATCATATTTATATACAATAATAAGAATAACAGTAAGCTGCGGAGCACTACAGAACCCAACTCATGGGAATCGAGGTTTTTATTGATTTTATTTTTCCTTTTTCTCTTTTTTTTATTTTCTGTTTTCTTGTTCCGTCTTTATAAAGTTTATTAAACAAAAAATTTTAGTTTATAACACGAAATTTCTGATCCTCACACTACTGCTACTGAGATTTGATTGTCCAGTTATTAATCCAGTGCATTACCACTAGATCACCAATGACTTATTCTAACTGTACCACATTCAAATTTAACTAGTCAACATCAACACATTTTACTGTTTCCTAAGCATCAATCTCCACTATAATCAAAGGTCTCTGACACATTCCTTGGTGAGTAATCATTCACATTTTTTTCTATTAATTTTAAACTGCAATTAAAAATCTATATCCAAGTAATAATACAGCAGAATCTCATTTTAATTAATAGATCACAGAATAACAGATTTCTCAGAATAATGGATTCTTTTCCAGATCCTGTCAAATCAATGTAATTTTACCTCCTTTTAGCATATCCATAACTTGGCATAATGAATTTTTTCAAGCCTCATCTATTGTAAACTTTATCTTTTTTAAACATTTAGTTAATACTTGGCTGTTTCCAAGAATTTGTAGAGCATGATGATGCTCTTCTTACATCTGGGAATATGTACAAAGAAATTGAAGAATTGTATGAAGAGATTCAAGCAGACTGATATGATTGAGGAGAAGCTATCTAGTGAACATTCTGACACTAGTCCAAGTGTAGAGCTGAAATTTAGTGAGGACATTAAATGTTTCCAAGTTGTGAAGACTTTCCTGATGAGTTTCAGCATAAAAGATCAGGCTGTACACTCATTGCTAATAAGAAGTGGTTGTTGTATTCAATAAACAGAAAAGCAATCTTAAACATCTTATCCAAGATGGATAAGATGTTTAAGAAATTGTGAAGTCAAGTGACGTGCTAATGAGCATATGTAATTTTCAATGGCATGCCATGACTTTTGATGATAGGGAAGCTGTGTTTCTGTAAGAAGTCGACTTCCAGGAGCAATCAGTTAATTGAGTGTCGGTGATGGTGATGGTCTAGGGTCCATTCATATTCGTTTGTTCGATAAGCCAGTAAAAACCGTAGACTTCTCTAAATATATTTTTAATATCTCAATTACATTCTGAATAACTAGCCATGATATAAGGGCTAAAATTAAAAATAAAATTATAAAAACTTACTTTTTATAATTTTATTTTTAATTTGGTGAAATAAAATGTGTGGTGGATGTACATACCTGGTACAAAATATTCTTCAATTGTATGAATATACTTTTAAACAAAATTATAATTAAATATAGCTTTGTAAAGAAACATACACAAAAATAACATAAAATATTCTTTACTTTTTAAATCTTAAAACAATCCACTTAATCAAATAACTCCCTACAAATGGCTAATGGATGGAATCAGAGACAGTCCTGGTAGGTTACAGTGCGTACATGCACGCAGACTGCCAAATCCCAAGGGTGCTGATACTGGTCAATGTCAAATGCCTCTTTTGTTGCATCACTAGTATACCTCAAAGAACATAACAAGATTGTTGCAAATTTTAAACATTTCTCACTATAGCTGTAAAAGTCTAAATATGTTAAACTTAACAGATTGTCCGTTGTTTGTTTTCTAACTAATTCATTTTAGGACCAGGTATCCACAGAAATTTCCAAAATTTTTACAACTTTTCATTGAACTGGAAAAATTTCTGTCTTTATTACATCTAATATTACGAAGAAATATGTCCCCACTGTATTTGGCTAGACATTGGTTTGGTTAAGCTTTTAAGTAAAATTCTGGCTCTTTCAGCAGGGTTTTATTTATATCCCCAATTCTCTAATCTCTTAATTATTTAATTACTTCTTAAGCAGAAATAAGTCAAAACCAGTTACTTTGTACTTGAATATTTGTAGTCTTGGGAAAGAAGTGGAAAGACAAATTTTTATGACAATGGATACATAAATCATAAATTTAAGGAAAATAAATTCTAGAACTTTTTTTGTACCTTGTGCATGTCATTCATTAAATTTAGTTGTAAATGATGCTGCCAAAGTAACAGTTAATTTTTTAACATTGTACAAGAAGTACACATTTTTTCTGCATCCCCTTATAGATGGGACATACTAAATCGTAATATCACTAGTTTAACATTAAAATCTGTAAGTAATACAAAATGGGAGAGCATAATAAAAATATCAAATATTTTAATGGATTTTTTTAAAACTCCTGTCAACTATACAGAACTATCATAAAAACATACCAGTAAACTCCTATCGGTTGGGTTAAGTTATAAATCTGCTCACGATTCATATAATAGGGTGAGGGCAGCCAAATATCTAGTAGGCAGGCAGCTAGCAGTCCAGAACCGATTCTGGATAAAATCATTGGAAGCATTATATAATATTTTGGTGAGTAGCATCCACCAGCTAAACTGCATGAGGTTGGTCTCTGTAAAGCACATGTGCGAATGCGTATAATCTGGCTGCTTGGAAGCTGTCCTGTATTCGACAATATAGTGCTTCCATTCTGCCACTGATATTTGAATATACAATAACAATCTTATTGTTTCTTTCACATGTAGTAGAGAAATTTGTAATAAGACACATAATGAGGTTATAATAAAATATTAATTTTAATTAATTCAAAGTAAGTTAAAATATGAAAATAATTGCACAATATGTCTTTATATTTTAGAAAATACAATGGAAGCAGTGCTTCCACTGCTTCCAAGGACGGCACACCACTGGTAATTTTCCTCTTATGTGCTTAGGATATATAAAGTTTCTGTCAGCTTTGTTGTACACACCTACAGCATAATATAGGATCTTGTAACATACAGTCTATTTATATGGGGTTAAATAACATATTTTCCTGCATGTGCAGGAAATCCGTTGTTTGTGATATAATGAATTCTCAGAACAACAAATGATTTTTGGTAGCCCAAGCAGTCATTAAAACAAGATTCTACTGTAGTATTAATAAGAATTGTATGAAGAGATTCAAGCAGACTGATATGATTGAGGAGAAGCTATCTAGTGAACATTCTGACACTAGTCCAAGTGTAGAGCTGAAATTTAGTGAGGACATTAAATGTTTCCAAGTTGTGAAGACTTTCCTGATGAGTTTCAGCATAAAAGATCAGGCTGTACACTCATTGCTAATAAGAAGTGGTTGTTGTATTCAATAAACAGAAAAGCAATCTTAAACATCTTATCCAAGATGGATAAGATGTTTAAGAAATTGTGAAGTCAAGTGACGTGCTAATGAGCATATGTAATTTTCAATGGCATGCCATGACTTTTGATGATAGGGAAGCTGTGTTTCTGTAAGAAGTCGACTTCCAGGAGCAATCAGTTAATTGAGTGTCGGTGATGGTGATGGTCTAGGGTCCATTCATATTCGTTTGTTCGATAAGCCAGTAAAAACCGTAGACTTCTCTAAATATATTTTTAATATCTCAATTACATTCTGAATAACTAGCCATGATATAAGGGCTAAAATTAAAAATAAAATTATAAAAACTTACTTTTTATAATTTTATTTTTAATTTGGTGAAATAAAATGTGTGGTGGATGTACATACCTGGTACAAAATATTCTTCAATTGTATGAATATACTTTTAAACAAAATTATAATTAAATATAGCTTTGTAAAGAAANTACAGATGAACAATGATTATAGTCATAAAAACAAAACAAAGTTTACTGAATAAATTAAATGAATAAATAGAAACAAATTTAAAATATTTAGAAATTATAATTCAAAAGAACACACATAAAAATTTTAATCACTCTTAACAAAAGTCTTGGAATATAATTGTTCTAACAAGCATTCCTTTAATTTAAACAGTTTTTAAAGGTGATGTGGCCATTGAAAGAAGGTCCAGTTGACAAAAATTCACTTAGTGGTGATATATTTCTTTTGGATAAGATTAACAGCAAGTAGGTATAATTACATCAGAATTTGTGATGTTATTCATGTTTAATAATATTTGGCTGTTAAACAAGGCAAATTTCCAATCAATTATTGGAAAAGTGACTAGTATAAATTGAATCTACCTTAATTATGATTGTCAGTAACTGATGTAATGTCCATAATGTGAATCTGATGATGTAAAAATAAAAATTTTTTAAATACACTATGATAGATTCAAAATTTCTGAATTTTTATTCATTTGGAAACATATCTTTGCATATATTTCACTAAATACATACAATTATATGAATTGAGAAGACAGACTTGTTCACACGTATTACATTAAACAATTTTTCAAGCAGATACAACTTGAAAAAAATTTCTCGGGTTTGCTAATAACAGAAATTTTTATTCTGGCAACCAAGTATATTATGAATAGAAAGAGGCGAATTTTTTTATTTCCTTTATTTTTTGACACATTCTCCACTCATATTGATACATTTGTTGTATCACTTCACTAGGTTAAAGAAATCTATCTCACAGAAGTCCATGTCCTGCATATAAGAAAGTTTTGAGTGGCTTCTTCCAATTAATTGCTGGTGAAATGCTGCTCTCCTTGTGCCTTCTTCAAAGCAGAAAAGATGTGGAAGCCACTGAGAATGAGATCCAAACTGTATGAACAACAGTTATAATGTTCCCACCAAATTTGATGACAGGGCATATTGCTGTACACTATGTGGGGTATGACATTATCAAGAAATGTGACCTCTAAACTGAGAAGGTCTTGCCTCTCATCAAATGTCAGATTTTAGTCTTGTCAATGAGTTACACTAGCTGTTGGCATTTACAGTTCCAGCAACAGCACACCTTTGGCATCTAAGAACACCGAGAAGAATCTTGCTTGATAATTGAACCATTTTAAACTTTTTTTGACTGGAAATTGGATGCTTTCAATCCATTAAAACAAATTCTGATTTTATAATGATGTACTACTGTTTGCCATCTTGTTCTTTGCATAATGAGCTAGTACATTCTACACATTCACAATAACTTTTGACTGCTGTTGCTCATACATAAAATGTGTCCTTACAGTGGAAACACACCTTAAAAATAATGATGTATCTACAGTAGACCCCTCTATAAAACGAGTTCATATAATACGAATTCGTATATAACGGTGAAAAAATTGCGATCGTATTCGTATAAATACACTAAAAGAGACTCGTATGATATGGTAAAATGTCATCACCGACTTGTGTCACGACAGGATTGGTCGAATCTAGACCAATAGTGGATATTGCACAAACCGTTGAGTTTAAACAAGCAGCGGACCTACTAAAAACCATTTATTATTTAACAGCCATAAAAATTATATTTATATTAATGATGTCTCCAAAGTTCAGCAAATTTTTAGCAGAAAAATAGTTTATCAGAAAACATGCACCCGCTGTCCGATGCACTACTCCATGACGAAAACAAGCTTAAGCAATGACGTCGTCGAACGGTACACACTTGGTAAGTAATCCTACAATTTTTTGTTTATAGCATAGTTTATATGGATTATTCCCAAAAAATTATACGTGTTTTGAAAATATTGAGTCAAATTAGTCTAAAATCGATTAATTTTATGGAAGAAAACCTTTCAAACAGCTGTAGTCAGTAAACTGCCTATGTGCTAGGCTGTGATTGGCTCATGTATTTAAGGACTAGTAAAACATGAAATTCATAAAACACGAAACGTATCTACCATGTTATAGGGGGGGTCTACTGTACTTGTACTGTACATGCTATTCTTTTTACCCTATTAGTGCACTAGCTCCAAAAATATGGATATGGAAAACTTATTTTTGAACCATCCCACATTTCAAAAACTACATATTAAGCATGATAAGGAATGGTGAGTTAGGTTTTTAAATCTGTAATTCTGTTATGACACAATTTCTAACAAACTATTTCTATGTTTGCATCAAAGAAAATAAGGAAAAGATTTCAAAATACAAAAAAAAAACCAAATTTAGAAGTTAAGGCTAATTCATACTTTATGAGAATGAAAAAGAGAAGAGAATGTATCTTTTCTCTCTTCCATTATTCTCTTCCCTTAAGTGTTCTTACTTCAAAAGAACAAAAGAGAAATGCACTTGTGTTTTTGGTACCTGCAGTTTAAAATAAAGCTTTAAAAGTGTACCTGAGTTGTCATTCTTTAAAAATGAGAAAATATGCAGTTAATTAATTTGAGAAAAGAGATCAGAGAATATTTTAATTTTTATAAAAGAAATTAAGGAAAATTATCCCAGAATGAATTTTCAATATTTTAAGTAAGTTTTAAATATATACAAATGTGAAGATAACATCTTTTCAGATTTGATTAACATAAATAATATATATATGCGATAAACCAAAATTCATTGAAAGATAATTCTGCTCTAGTTCTAATAATAAATTTTATTAGTCAGGGCTACCAACAGAGAGAAAAGTAGAACTTACATCAAATTTTCTCTTTATCCAAAAGAGAATGGAAGTATGTCACTAGTGTGTGAAATATTGCACACTAAACCTATTTACTGTTGTTTTTCTTTTCTTTTCCACTCTCACAAATATTAAATGACTTTTTGAAATCACAACATAACCATTACATTTCACCATTTTTATGCCATCAAAATCAAATCCAAAATTCTCAAATAATAAATTACATCTTAAGAAGTATTTTATAAGCCAAAAAGTATTTAGAAAATTACATTATCTTTCAACATTTTATATAGTGAATATTAACTGTATAATAATCAATATACTGTATATGATGATTCTAACCCATGTTGCAAGTTGAAGAAAGATACTTCAACTTCAAAAAATTAATATAAATTATAGAGAATTTTTCCAATAATTTTTCCCTATGAAAATATAAGTATAGAAAATCATATATAGTACCAGAAATACCTGGTATTTCATTCTGATACTTCTGGTACTATATATAACACATTTAAAACTTACCTCTTTTTAATGAAAATACTCTATTTTCCAGCACATCACATGCATTTGTTCCAGGTGACATTAAATCTAAATGTGTTAATATTCCAATTGTTCTTTCTCCTAAAATATAGTTACATTAAAAAATTAAAATATTTAATTGATATAATATAACTGTTATATTAATTTTTATTGTAAAAATTTAAATGATTTCAAAAATAGTTTTATATTAAATAAAATAAAATTACAATGGAAACAAAGACAATTCTTTTATACCTTAAACAACATTTTCAATTACTATTTCAGAATTGATTGATTACTTAATATGAAGACCAAAATATTAATAAGTTAAATAATCAATCACATTTATGCTTATTATGGGCCAGCCTGTACCACAATGAGATCAGTCATTATGAGTGAAGGAACAAAGTACAACATCAACCCATACTACTCACGATAAATTCTGAGGTCTAAATTGAATTTGAATTTTATGGTAATTAGGCTGTGTGAGAAATCTGGCAAAGCAATCTGGACTGCATGATCATATTGCTAAATATATTTAAGAATAAATATTTAACTATTTTAAACATTAGTCTTAGAATATAAAAATAATTAATGAAAGTAGCAAACATTTTGAAAAATTGTATAAAATATGATGTTTTCAATGATTTTTAAATAATTTTAAATATATTTTATATTTCGAAAGATTTATTAGTATTACTTATTTGATTACTTTTCACTTTACATAATATTTATTACTTAATATGATGCAACATTATAATTTTAATAAAGTGCAAAGTAACAAATAGTGAAAATAAGTAAACAGGATATTTCATTTAAGGTGTTACAAATCAATAACTCAGAAAATATACTTCTAATAAAAGAATTAATAAGAATAAAAGCTTAATATTTCTGAGGGATCTTTTTAATGTTTAAAAATAAAGCCCCCATTCCATCTTTTGGGTGGGGTGGAAACAACTTTGAAATTTCAAATTTTTTAATATATTTTGTTTTATCTAATTAAAAAATAATGAACTTCTATTGATAACAATTTTCAAAAAAATAATAATTTCAAAAGCTTGAGTATGTGTAATCATGCATTTTGAAAAATAACATTCTGGGATTCACACAACTGACCATATTCAAGATATGAAGCAAAGAATAAGCAATGTATATGATAAAATATCACCAGAAATGCTGCATCTGTTTGTTACTTGATTACGGAAATGTTTACAGGAAAATGAACATCTGTTTGAATGTTTGTTATATAACTGAAGAAATAAAGGAATAGAAATGAATTAGCTCATAAAAGCATTTGAATTTTTATTATTAAAGAAGTTATCTTTCAAAGTGTTTAAATACATATTCTCATACATTTTGAAATTATCATTTATTTATTATTATTTAATGTTTATTTTTTAATAGAGAATGCAAAAATATAAAACAAAATTGAGGGATTCTATTTGAAATTCTGAAATTTTTCCCATTCCATCCAGAACAGGTGATAGGGAGTGTTTATTCTTACAGCATTAAAAAGGCCCCTCAGAAATATTAAACTTTTATTCTTATCAATTCTTTTATTAGAAACATATTTTCGGATTTATTGACTTACAACACCTTATATGAAATATAAGGTGTTGTAAGTCAATAAATCCGATAATATTCCAATTGTTCTTTCTCCTAAAATATAATCATAAAAATTCTACAAGTGTATTTAAATTATGAAAATTTAGATTAAAAAAATTATAAAATGTAAATTTATATAATGAAAACAAAAAAAACATTTAATGAATTTTAAATACTGTAAATAATATAGACTTACCACGAGGATCTACCTCTCTAGCAACTTTAAGTGCATCAGAAGTAGCTATGTCCTGAGTTGCAGAAGATACAGCCAAAATTAATGTATGATCAGACTCAACAAAATCTCTCACCATTTTATGTATGATTTCATCTATGTTGGATGGTTGATCACCAACAGGCACTTTCGTTAAACCAGGTAAATCCACTAATGTCAGATTTACAACTGTGATATAAAAAAATAGCTTTCAAAATTAAAATATTAAACATTAAAAGAAAATGGCAATAATTGTATCAAAATGTTACTAAAATTCTTAAATATTTTGAAATTCATTGATTGATTGAAAAATGCAGTAAACTCCATTTTACAATCACTCACTTTTATGACAGATATATTTTTCTTTTATGACTGTATTATTACCATTAAAGTAACTATCAGTTGCTCTCACTGAACACAGTGATTTTTATAACATCACTAACATCAAGTAATATGGTGTTTGACTAGTACTCTATCCAGAGACAAGGAAGACTAGGTTTTTGTTATAACATACCAGGAGATTCAATGCTCTAGATGTCCATGGCAGACTTTATATCATATAAATGCAGAAAACATACTGGTGTTCCTATTAAGATTATCAAACAATAAACCAAAGTTTGTCTTATAACTAAGTCTGTTTTAATCAAGAGACAAAGTTCAGTTGGCAAAAGAAATTTTTATTTGCTATGCATTTCGGGATTAAAACATCTCCCTCTTCAGGCAGGAATACTGCAGTTCTTACAAATACACCTCTCACTAATATCACAATATGCTCAGGATTCTACTGTGCTACTTTGGTAGCACAATAGAATTTATCTTACAAATCCACTACTGGCTCTTCTCAGTACATATTAGCAATGGAAATGGGATTATGAAAACTGACAACAAAAACCTATTTTGTTTGAATTTATCTTTTTAATTTCTAAAATTAAATTCATTGTAAATTAATTATTTAATTAAAGTAATGTACAGTACCATGTGGAGAATATATCTTCAAGTTAATTGGTTTAGTGGACACATTCTTCTGCTTTCCAAGTTCTCTGTCTGTTTCATCTTGAATTTCTTTACAGATTGCATTAAAATCTGTATAAACTTCATCTGGTTTATGAAGGAATAAACCATATTCTGAAAGAAGAAATAAATAAATAAACAAATGGAGCTGAATGAAATTCATAATTCTCAACTATATGTTATTTCATTTAATATCAATACTTTTATATCAAATTTTTAGTGTAAATTTTATAAATAGTTTTCCTTTAGAAATTGCAAGGACTAAAGTTATACCAATCAGCAATATAATTTGCAGAAAGCAAATTGTTAGTACATTTACATTTAACAATATTAGTTACATGTAAAAAATACTCCAAGGGAATAGAAAATATCAAACAATAACAAATTTAATTAGTGAAGAAAAACAATCTATGCAAAAGAATTATGATTTAACTTTAGATATTTATGATTATATGGAAAAATTAAGATTTTAATATTATATTCACCTGGTAGGTGAATATAATTTTCATAAATTGTGAATTTTGCAACAGGCAACATGACCCCCATGTATGATATAAACAACTGTCACAGCTTACATATTTGATTTGTCAACTCACAATGTCATCAAGCAGAGCAACTGTAAGGATAGCCAAGTGTTCCCAAGCCACCTGTCCCCCCCTAGTGAATCATATCACATGCATCTTCACAATGCATGTGATATGATTCATTAGGGTGGTCAAAACAGATCTTCATTCCTGATGGTTATTTTGCTTCTTTTATGCATCTTTTATCAAAGCAGATAATCATCCTTACAGTTGCTCTACTTGATGCAAGGCAAAATGATAGGACCATCCATATTTTCACTTCACTAAATGCCGAATTCTTAATTCATGCATTCGCTTACATAGAACCCAAGGGGAGCCTGGACATTGGGGCACTTGGGCCACGTGGCCCCCTTTTTCGTCTCAGATGCCCTTTTCCTAATCTTCTTAGGGAGTCCAAAATTCTATTATCAACAAACAACATAAAATTCATGACTTCTAGCCTATTCTGCAAATATAAAATAAACCAAAGAACGATATCTGTCCATTGACCCATGCAACTTCGTCGTATGTTAATCAAAACTTTATTCCTAAATTTCAAGGCCAAGTTAGCTCCGAGTGCAACCAGAGCCACCTTGTGGGAGATCTGATCCAAAATTGCCAACCTTACAAATAGAAAATTATCCTATTTGCCCCTTGAAATTATCGTATTTCACTTAAAAATATCGTACAGCCATCTCAATCCATCACACTTACACCCTTTATCCATAGGTATATCAACTAGGGTTCTTAAGTCAGAATCTCTTACACTTTTTATCTGAGATCTCTTCTTACAATAAATTTTTAAATCCCATTTACAATGAAGTTTTCACCCCCCTTATAATGTATGGTGCAAAAGAATTCTCTAAATGGCATAATCCAAAATTTGCGTTTTTTCATACAATTTTAACATATCGAAAATTAACAAATAATTATCGACAAATACGTAACACATTTTTTTCATTATATACCGTACTTCATACATATAAACCTTAGTTTTTCCAAATTTTTGCCACTGTCTAGAATTTTTAATCTATCCTCAAGTGCTTGCGACCTCTTAGTTTATTAAGAAACGCTGCCCTATGCCAAAAAAGGCTCAGTTCTAGACGGCTCACCAGATGGAAACCACTTTAATTAATGATGGCCTAATGGCCGAGCGGTCAAGGTGGCAGCCTACCATTCTGGGGGATCAGGGTTCGGATCCAGACGGGTCGAAAAAACCCCAGGAATTTTTCGGGGGGTGGTCCGTCCGGATATGTCGGGAACCGTCCCTTACCAGCCGACCGCCTCATTGTGGGCCTGAACGAAGCCATAATGAGCTTGCTAAAAGAGGTCCTCTTAGTGCCCACAGCGCAGAAAGAGCTTCTTAAATAATGTGTTGTTATAAAAAAATACGAAGCATTTTTTTACAGCTTGTGCCCCCATTTTTAGTCTGCAAGTGCAGCTGATAACCCTCTGTGTATTATTCATATGTACACACTTTTTAAATCCTCTTACTATTATTTTGGAGATTATAATTAACGTTTTCCTTCTACCAATCATCATGAAAGACAAAGTATTGAGAAAGACAAAGCTCTGTATCTAACTCGCTTGTTATAAGTCAAAGTAATAAACTAGTAACATATGATCGACGGACTGAAGCACCATTAGAGCATAGTGCTAGTGATTATAGTTAAAGATGGAGGTTATAGGCCTAGTAATTAACTATTTAATTGAGAGACATAATTAAATGATAAATAAAAATTGCAAAGAAGTTCAAATGTATAAAATCAAAAATTGATATAAATCTAGAATTTACCTTCATCCGAATTAATAAGTTGAATAATCAAAGGTCTTCGTGTCACAATATCTTTACCTCGGGGTATAAACTCCCTTAAATTGTTATTAAAATACAAGAATCATCAATAAGATTAAGAAAACATTTATATTTAAATTTAATTAAAGAAAACATCACATATACATGTATTTAAAATTTGAATATTTCTAAATACAGTAGAACCTCGATTATCCGGACCTCCATTATCCGGATTTTCGATTATCCGGATTGTTCAAAATAAACAAAAATTTTACGAATTTGCTGATTTGCACTTGGCGAATTATGATACTGTTTATGTACGCGATGGAATAAATAACTTTTTTTGTTTCAACAACGTCTCACCCAGCACAGTGATCGTAAACTCTTAAATATATTTTGCATCATAATAAAAATATAACTTGACATACGTATTTATAAATAATTTATATTCAAATTATTCAAATTACATCATTTCTATGACCAAGAGCGGCGTATGGGCAACGTGGGCCACCACCTATGCCTCGCGGTCCGAAGGACCTCACGCCTCGAAGGTTTATGCATTACTTAAAAGCCGCGAACGCGACGAAAAAATTTTACTCGTCATAAAACGATAAATAGTTTGTCAAATTTTTATTCATAAAAATGCAGTTTCAACTGCTTTTTATTTTATAAAATCCGTCTTCTTGCGCCACCAGAGGGCCTTTTAAACAATAGGTAGTCTGTTAGCGTTGGTCAGTAGTAGTCCAAATTCAATACGAACGTTTGTTTCTTGAAAATTTGATCACGATTTAAATACAGTATTTATTTTTAATATTACCGATATGTCATCGAAAAGAAAATGTGTTGTATTATCATTAAAAGACAAATGAAAGTATTTGTTTTGATTATCCAAATTTTTCCTTATCCGGACCGCCTTCATCCCCAACTAGTCCGGATAATCGAGGTTCTACTGTATATATATATTTAACAATTTATATATTCTAATATATTTTATAAGTAATTTAAATGTATTTAAATAGTAATTGTATAGGCCAGGAGTGACAAACCTATGGCACGCAGCACATTCGGAGAAATCATCTGGCACGTAACGTATCATATGGTTTCGATTTATCATCTGTCTTTTTCAATCATCCTTTCAGTTTATCGCCTGATCAATCAACTTATTTTTACATTAAATGTACAACTTAACATGTACAGTACAAACGTACTTGTATATGTTAAGTTTTAAGATAATGTCTATTTTGAGTATTGTTACTTCTCATTGCGTTGCAAATAAATTCCATTAGACTACTATGTGACAATGCTATCACAATATTGGTATTTTGATAGCATTGTGATAGTGATATTTCAATAAAAGTACCATATAATATTTAAACTTCCCCTCAATACTTATATAGTATCTGAAACACAACTTCGCTCGGTGGCTCATGCAAATTTGAATTAGGTGACAAATGATTCCTATATTCCAAAATAAGCTATTTAAACAAAATGTATTTTTAGGGCCGGCTCGAGAAAAAGCGGGGTCCGGTGCACAATTGTTCTGCGGGGTAGGGTTTCTCATTTCCCGGTCTTTTGCTTGTCTTAGGATTTCGGGAAAAAAGTTAACTGTTTCCCGGGATAGAATTAATTATTTTTAAGATATACAAAATATCTTGAAATCAAATAATACAATTATTTTTTTATTTTTTAAAGTAATACGTTCTGCAACCTCCAAAATCATATTAATAATGCTGTGTGAGGTATATATTAAAAATTACCTTTTAATTACGTAGAAATTTTCACAAATAGAAAAAATTTATTAAAGTTTGCCGGAAATTGCATACAACAACAACAACAAAAAATGCTTTGAATTGAGTTGAAAATTTAAAAAGAAATTAACTTAGATTAAACTTCTAACTTAAAAGATAATTTTCGTTTTTTAAATAATATATATTACAAAATAATATTGTAAATTTTTATAATAAGATTTTAAAAAGAAAAGATGGTCAACACTCCGATAACTTAATCTGATTCTTATTTTGGTAATAAAAAGCCCTGCTAACGAGAATGCCCTTTCCGATTCAATTGATGCGAGTGGAATCGTGTTTAATGTATTTAAGAGAAGACAGATGTTGTGTTTTTTCACCTGTAGCCTGGAAGATTTCTAGTTCATTTTCGAGATTGCAGTACTTCTTTTGCTCTCTAGTATTTTTGATTTGTCTACCTCGGCTGCTTTAACAGAAACATCAAGCTTATAGCCTAATAATTCGGCAGTTCGTTTGTCTTTATTAATCAGGTTTATGAAGAAAAACTTCATACTTACAGATTTCGTACTCGTTTGTATCCTTGCCCAATTTGCACAACCTGGCATTACGCAGATCGAAGCTACTGGGCATAGTTAAAAATTAAGACAACGTAAGCACAATTATTCCGGATATTACAGGTAAAGAATTTTGAGAGTCCTGCCACAAATAAGCTACGTATTGATTATTGACCATTTGTGACATGCCGTAACGAGCAAACATTTAAAAAACTAATAAGTAGGTTTAAAGTTAATAAATACAAATGTATTCCAGCAGTTTATGAGTTAATAATACATTTTATTTGCAAAATGTTCCCAACTTTAACACAAAATGAAAAAAAATAAACTTTCAAGAAATTTGCAGGATTTCCCGGGATGAAAAGAATTTCCCCGGGATATTTTCCGGATTAAAAAAACCGGGATACCGTTTGAGAAACCCTACTGCGGAGCCTTGTGCGGTCGCACCGTTCGCACCGCCCTCCGCCCGGCCCTGCTTATTTTTATGATTATTCGGACACAGTTTTGACGATTAATAATTTTAATTATTTAAAATAATCTATATAAATGTATTAAAACTTTAATTTGATGTTATATTTTTATTTTTAACTGCAATCTATATTTGATGATTTTATTAGTTCTATATCAAAAAAGTATTATCAAAAACAAATATTAATGAGAAACAAATAATAAATCAAATTTTTTTATCATATTAAAATATCCTTTTAATATAATTAGCATTAATTATAAATAAATGATGCCTACCTTCCAACGATATTTTCCAAAACACTACTTTTTCCAACACTTTGAGCACCTACAACAGCAATTTGTGGCAACTGAACAGTAAAATTTAAATTTAAGGGTGTTAAAAGGTCCTGTATGCTATTAACCAGAATGATCAAATCTTCCATTCCTTCATTCGTCGACTTACCGTTAGACATCCTAAAATTATAATAATTAGCCTACGTGTTAAATTTCTTTATTTTTCACTTTATCTTGTATAAAAATATAGGGAATGAATATAAATAAATTATATACTTGTAAAATTAACGTGTAAATAAAGAAATTTTGTAAAAATTATTTTATTGAAAAATCTTTCATTTAAAATTCATTATCAACAGCAAAATTTATTTTTCATAATTTACCTGATGCAGGAGCTTTAATCTTATATTGCGCCAAGTGTTAAAGAGTAGAATAAAGTGCCATCACTTAACGCTATTTTATGACACAGTGTGACCCAAAAATAAAGTTAAACGATTCTTCTGGCTGCTTTTATATCTCGGTTAATTGACTTTTGATCTGTACATGCTAAGTTCAAAATTAGCGCATAAACCTTATGCGAGATTTAATTCCATGCAATTGTACTGAATAAATCGGTGTTTTAAATAATATAATTTAAAATATTGATAACATTTCTAAAAATAAATAAATTAATGGCTCTGAGATTAAAAGTAAATTGTTATAATTTATATTTTATGAAGGCTAAAGGAATTGTTTGTGAAGAGATTAATTACGATTTGCTACAACTTTTAAATTAAAAAAAATTAAATTAAAGTTTCTACTTTTATTTCTATATCGTAAATAATAATTTTAAAGCAAATACTCGTATATTCTCACCTGTTACTTTTTGTAAGAGACGTGTTAAAAGAATTAAGGAAGGAGATCTGATTGTTTCTGAGCAATGATTTAATGTATAATTGTATAACAGTTTATTATAGATAAAAGAAAATATATGATAAAATGATATAAAAAAGATAATAGACTTTTCAACAGATTCAGCTAGATTAATTTAAAATACTGCAGCATATAGAAACAGGTCGAGTTTCCCTCAGATGGGACTGGGTCGAGTCCTGTTGAAAGCCCATTTATTGATTCTTTCAATCAAACCTCGATCAAAACCTCGATCGATTCTTTCAATCAAACCTTCTTTCAATAGTTTACTCATAAATAGCATCCTGTTCTGATAAAGCGCCAATGACTCGTGAATAGAGTTTACGTCTCTAAATATAAGAGAATCTCTCGGTATCTGTACAGTACTAAGTGTTTTTGCATTACCAACGACCCTAACGTCATTTTATGGAAGTTTGACCAAAATATTGACACTAAATCGCGTGTAGAGCTAAGCGAAATATCACAAACAATAAGAATTATACATGTACTGTATTAATTAAAATGAAGTCTATACATAAGTTTGAGACTGAGTGATTAAAAGTCATAATTTGCTGATAAAAATATGGTTTGCACTGCAAAATCATATATTTTATACTTTACAAAGGATTCTCTATTTAATATTTATGGGGAAGATCCATTCACGAGTATGCGTTGGCGCTTCATCAGTATAAAGCTATTTAGGAGAGTATATCGCGTTAGATTTTACTTCGGTTTATGCCATATTCGATTCAGTGCTAATATCAAAAGTGAGCTGTTATTGGCTCTAAATCGAAATTTAACTGACAAAAGAGTGTAAAGAAACAACAGCAACTATTTTTATTAAGAAACTTTTTTAAATATAAATTTATTAGAGATTGGCAAACAGCGGCGGCCTTATCCATTGCGAGGCTCTGGGCGGCAGATCTTTGCGAGGCCCTGGGCAGCAGATCTTTGCGAGGCCCTTGTCCTTTGTGCAAAGTATGTGAATTGAAATAGTAGGCACTTATTAATATTAATATATACTGTACTATAAATTAAATTTATTTTATTGTTATAACTAATAGCCAAGGATAAAATAAAAAGTTTTAAATATCAACTTTTTTCTACTTGGTTGTTGCGCGAGGCCCCTCCAAGAGCGAGGCCCCGGGCGATTGCCCTGCTCGCCACCCCCTAAGGCCGCCACTG
>NW_019384566.1:505058-507948 GCF_000671375.1 Centruroides sculpturatus
AAAAAAAGTTGTTTAATTATTTTGAATGAAATTTCAAAATAACTTATAAAAACTTATAAAAATTTAATTAATTAATTAACTTTTTAAAGTAAATTTTAAGAATTTTATGTTTTGAAATAATTGCATTTAAAAAATTAATAATTTTATAAAATTTAAATATCAAGCAAATTGAATATATATATTAAAGAAAAGATTTTTAAACAATTAAGTATTTTGCGAGTGCGCTTCTATGGCATTTCTATGGTATAGAATTTAAGTATGATCTTAGAATTACTTGATTCAAGTATTTTAAATAATACTTGAATCAAGTAAAATTTAATAGTCTTACATTAAGTTAAATAACATCAAATTTTAGGATTTCTACTTAATTTTAGCTTTATTCAATCATGAAATATCAAAAAATTTTTGAATTTTAATGTTCTAAAATTCCTAAATGAAGTTTTTTACTGTTTGATCCTTCCAATAGATAATCTTTATTGTATAGTAATTGAAAAATTTTGTCTGAAATGCATTTTTTGAGTTATAATTAACTAAAAAATACCAAGTCATTGAACTTTATCAATTAAAATATACAAGAAATAATCATAATTTTCCAAAAATATTTTAAAATATAATTAAGATTATTGCAAAGGAAGAGTCTTAAGGAAATGACATTTCCTTCCCATTTGCTGAAAACAAGGAATTTTTATAATTATCTGTTTCAATTAACGATATATTACTTTATTTAATAAATGAAAAGTTAAAAAAGTAGAATTATTGAATTACTTATAATGCTTTTCAACCTTATTTTGTATGAGAAAATCTATAATGTATCTAAGAATATTGAAATGATCGCAATTCACTAGTTAAGAAAATGAATTAAAGGAATGCCATTGCAAATGTAACAATGCGTTTGAACAAACGTAGAAGGGTAAAAGCTTTCTTAAATTAACGAAAAAGTAATACCGAATTATCTGATACAGTAGAAAATTAAAACTATTTTTCATAATCAGTTCTCGTTATAATATTAACGTTTTATCTTTCCTTCCTAAATACATCCCTTTATATATATAAACATATACTAATTTGCAATCTAACCAGATTATCCGGGATATACGGGGTATCCCAAAAATCAACTAACCATTGTAAAAACTTGTCTAATTCAAGTATTCAACCAATCTCTACTCAGTTTACGATTATGTTCACATGTATATCTGAAACGGAGCTCTTTTAATTGACTTTTGTTTAGTTTGTGATCGTCTATGCACTTCATGAAAATATAGACATGTTATACATCTTGTTCTATTTATTCGGGTTTCATTTCTGTGTACAGTATTGCATATCAGTGCGCCGTATTATTTGCCCGCTTTGAGTGACCTGCTGCCCTTCAAAAAATACCGAAGAGCAGTACGTCAGTCATTAAAATTAAAGTCTGCTTAAACGCAAACTTTAGTTTTAATGACTTTAGTTTTAATCCGGCCTTTCCTTGCCTCTAGAATGACTGGATTAGAGATAGTATAATATAGTAATTTTTTTCTTGCAGCACCCCTAATTTTTTTTATTATTATTAATGTAGAGTTATTGAGCTTTTCATACTTTTAATAATACATTTAAGAAGTGTTATGGTGCTGCTCAGCTCTATTTCGCGCCATCCCAGTTGAAAAACACTGGCTTAATGTATTACGAGCAATTGATCATCAGCATAGATTACATTAATAAGGCAAGAATACGATTGAAAAATAAATTATTAAATTAATGGAGCTCGAAACTTAAATATTGTAGAAAAATGCTTGCACCTTGAATTTCTGTTTCTGTTATTTCTGTATAGAAAAAATTTTCATAATAAATGACTACATTAGAACAGGAATCGCATAGTTTAAAAACTTGTGCATATTTATGGAAGGATTACTTATAGACTACGGTAAATATATTAATATACAGTATATATATGTGTAGGCACACTTCAAACGAGGTGATAATGTAAACAACAGTATAGATCATTTAACATGATTAATAGTTACAAAAATTGGGGTAAACTGCTTACCATAGCTGAGCTATACGAGTAGTTTAATATATAATAAATTGAAATGAGAAAAACAGTGTTTAAAATAGTATTAAGAGTAATAGTAATAACTGAAATGAATAATCTTATAAGGAACTACATTTATTAACATATATCTTTATATACAAAATATAAAACATTAAAATAATTATTAGCATAAAATACGAATTATTTAACAAAATTCTAAAGAATTATACTTACTTAGACTTTAAATGAACTTAGATTACTAACTCAGTGAAGGAAACAATTTACAATAGCCTACAATTCAGAGAAAGTGGAATATATCTTACGCATTCATTCAATTTAATTATTTTCTATGACAAATAGGAAAATACGTAAAGGAAGTTTGGCAAACATTAATTAATTAATTAATAAGAAAGTTGAAGAAAAGAGAGAAGGAAGAACAGTTTTTATAAAAAGTAACAAAGATTTTTATTACAGACAAAGTTATAATTCATATTCCAGTGTAAATTAGGAATAAATGGCTTCATTTTCCATATAAAATTATTTTTTTATTGTTTACGGAAAAGAAGTCTACGAAGAAAATATATACAGTGCAATATGAAAAATGAATACTTTCCATATATTTATCTTTGTTATTGCATTTTATATGATTACTAGCTTCGCTGGGTTTTTATTTGTTCGTACATTTGTATGTAATATAGTTTTATATATATATATATAAAAGACTGTTTTTCTAAGTAATCTAGAATCTAGCTGCAAGGACCCGCTTCGCTGGGTTTTTAAAAAGTAACGATAGTGAAGATTAAGATAATTACATTATAGCCAATCTTACCCGTTTTCACAGAATGCAAGAATTAGGTCCCCCGTTTCCAGACTAATTAGAGA
>NW_019384566.1:508861-521049 GCF_000671375.1 Centruroides sculpturatus
TGAATAAGTTGAAGTTACATCCTTCTAACAGGAAAAGTAACTTTCGTTATCATGGAATTATAACAAAACCTGCCAATTCAATATAAATGGAAAAAAAATATTATATGGAATTCAACGAAAATGAAAATTTGCTTGATAATTCAACTACGCTTGTTGGAGAACAATAAAAACACTACACTCAACAAGCCACCGATAAAACTCAACTGCCTAACCTATAACCAAAGTCTCCTTTTAATTTGTTTTTAAAAAAAAAGCGCTTGACAAACTTGCCCCGCATGCCGAAGTTGCCCCGGTCTCCCCTAGATATAGATGTGGAAACGTCTATCCTGTGAATTACATTTTCAGGTAACTGTAGACTAGGAGTTCAAGCAGAAATTTAAAAATTACCTTTTTAAATTTCTGCTTATATAAGTGCGAAAATGTAAAAATAATTTACTTATCAAATCATACTATTAATATGATTAATTAATAAAATGTGTATAATACTAATTTACAAAATTGTCAATTGTAGCATAGAACAAGTCACATTAATTTAGGCCTATCGTAGTTTCGTTTTCCTTTAAAAAGTTTAAGATGTAATGAAGGTTCTGTTGAATTTTTAGGAGCACTTTATAGTGTTTTTTAAATAACACATTACTGCTGAACTTTAATTTTACGCACCTCTGAATAACGAATATAAGAAACACGAATCAAATCCACAATAAAGAAAATAAGTTTTTCTAGTAGACAATATACATACATAATGTGTATTTATACAATCAGTCCTTTCTCACGCAGATGAGGGATAAGACAATTCTACGGCGTGAGAAAGGACTGGTTGTATAAAGACACATTATGTATGTATTGTCTACTAGAAACGTTATTTTCTTTATTGTAAATTAAATCGTCCTGGCTTAATTTTAAAAAATGAATCAAATCCGCTTGTTCCAAGGTGTATGTACGAATGGAGCAGTAGTTACTAGAGAATATCAGATTATAATTGTTAGTGCGTGAAATTTTTGCTAAACAGAACGTTATTGTTTTAGTTTCTTCTTGGAAGTGTGGTATTTTTTTCTTATTTATCATAACAAGAACTGTGGTTTGTATCTCATGTAAAAGTAACCGTGACATTCTCGAATACAATAGACAATCTGCAATATAGAACAATTGCTTCCCCTATTAGTTCGTTATACACGAGGATCGACAGTAAAATTATAATATTTACCCTTATAACTCAAACATTTTTGTTACAATTTTTACTCAAATATTTTATAAGGTTAATGTAATGTTTTATGAGGCTAATATAAATTTTATAAAGTTTTTCTTATGACTTAAATTATTTATTTCAATTCATAAATATTTAAAAAGTACAGGATAACATAATTAATATTCCCGATAACAGAGATATGTAGATGACACTAATAATTCAAATGCATTTCATTTTTTCACCGCAAAGAGCGTAAAAGGCTCTGTTCTCTTGACGAAATATCAAAGACTCGAATGATTAAATGGAGAATCCTTTAGTGTGAAGATATACCAATTAATTATTAAATTAATAAATTATTTTAAATAAATATACTATATTGTTTTTAATATATTGCTACAGTAATGAGTTGGTTTAGGTGGAAGAATATGGAAGTGGTTTTTGTCATTTTAATTAACAAAAGTATCTGCCGCACTACGCGGTTAATCGGTTTCAATGAAAGCTAAGTGTGAAGTGAAATTGTATAAAGCAAGCTTCGTATTTTTTTGACCGTAGCAGCTAAAATTTTGTAATTTATGTTTAGGCATGTTCTTTCAATATGCATTGATTTTGCGCGACAATAGCTTGAGACCAATACCGGATTTATAAAGGAGCTTGCAGCCGCTTGCTAGTGCCTTGACTTCGCAAAAATTTGGAAAGGAAACTTTTGAAATCCGCATAATTTCCAGGAAATTCAGAATTTTACTTTCCTGGGTGTTATATATAACAGAGGATACTTATGACAATCGGTCAAAAAATGATCCCCTAAGAGTTTTACATTTTTAGTCTTAGGAAACCTTGAAACGTAGAAATATGAAAAAATGGGGTTTTTCTGTATGTATGTATGTATGTATGTTAGTATGTGTATTAGTGTGTATGGGACACGCTTTTGTTCGCCCACTTTGAAGCTTAATAACTCCTGTGCCTTTTGTCGAAAATTTCTGAAATTTTGCAGGAAGGTTAAAGTAATAGGAATTGTTGTTAAAGGTGAAGGGGTTTGGGTCCCGAAAAACACAATTTCGAATACTGTAATCCGAAAGTTTGGGTCCATAATCCCGAAAGACACAATCCCGAATACCGTAATCTAGAATGTTGAAATCCTAAAAGTCAAAACCCCGAAAGGCTAAAATACCGAAAATCACAATCCCGAAACAACTAAAACTCAATTCCCAGTGAAAAATTTGTGGTCTGTATATGGTGCATGCAGAATGATTTTCGCTACTCAAAACAACATAGAAGCATGATACAGAAGATGGAAAAATTTTGTAGGGATCGCTCACTTTGGTACATATCGAATCATTGAAGAATTTCAAAAAGTGCAACGCCACATAGAAAGTGAATATGAGCGAATACTCCGAGGAAAGCCATGTCCTAAAAGAAAACGAGCAATTATTTATTGTGACATCGTCACAATGCCGGATTGCAACTTTTAATCATATTTTTAACTTATGCTCTCTACCTTAAATTAGTACTGTAGTGTCTTACCCATGTATATTATACTTATCTATTATAAATGGAGTCGTGTTGGTCATCTATTAACTGCTTTCAGGGAAAATTTTTTGAATTGAAATAGCATGTCTTCTGGTTTGCATCGGAAGTTCATATATTGTTAATCGGGCCTCCTGCCCCTAAGATTTCCAAACTTGATCTTGTCTTTTATATATCTAACTCTGTTTTTGAGATTAAGAAAAGACAGACGGACGGACGACAATGGGAATTTATAGTTCTGCAATTTTTTGAAATTGCAGCCCAAAATAGTAGATACTCATAATATACTTCAAAATATAGTTAATAATCGTGAAAGTCGGCCAGCTCTTATGGGAGTACCTCCGTGCAATTGTCTATGATCTTTCCATGTAATATGCTTTTTCGTATGTTGCTATATACATATGAATACAGTGTGACCATGACTTAGACCGTTTCTGATTGGCTGAGCCATATTACTTCCAGTTTGGTATTGTTAACTGCTTTTATGTGCTAAAAATCATTTACTAACTCATTTTGTGCATTAATTAATAACAAATATGCAAGGAAACTGTTATTTAATTTATCTTGGTAAATGTATTCTTTATTTATAAATTAATAATATTTTAAATGGGATTAATAATAATAATGTTTAGCTTTTTTGTTCATATTCTGATTATACAGGTATACCTCGCCTTACGTCGGTAATTGGTTCCAGGAAAACGACTTAAGTCGAAAAACGACGTAAGTCGAATTTACTTGTCTCCGAATCTACTTGTCACTAGGCTAAACCACAAATTACTATTCCCAGTTCTGTATTTTATTTATTAATGCATTTTTAATAATATATGGTTAATAAGAACCTATTTTAAGCTTACAAACAAATAAATTTTAGTTTTTAATATAGTACAGAAAAAAGTAATCTAAATTTACGAATGCATGTACTGTACTGTAAATACAGTACATACTTGTAAATGTGTATATTTTAATATGATTTTATGTGCTTTAAACGCTTTTCTAGTGNTTACAGATATACTGACACGAGATTAATGGCTTGTATTATTAGATTGAATAAAATAGAAACATCTTAAAATAAGATAATATAGAATAGTATAAAACAGAATAAAATTATCTACGAATATAGCAATGAGAATAAATTTGAATAACAGCTTTAAATTTTTTCTTTCGTGGAACACTCAAGGTAGGTTTCCAGAACACCTGTGTTCAGCAACACTGGTTAAGAACTACTGGTGTAGTCCAATGCAAAATTCAATACAAGTTACGCATAATTGGTAATATTCTAATACTGTCCTTAAAAAATAAAAACATTGTAATTATAAATATTTTTAAGTAATTTAATGATAAAAACATCCTTAAGAAGCATTTATATATTTTTAATTTAAGATAAAATTTATTTAAATTAAGAAAGAATGTATATCTAGATTTCTTTGCTATAACCATTATCTTGAGAAGAGTTCTCAACTTATTTTTATCACAGAATCCTTTTCACCTTAATAAAAAATGTTGGAACCCTGCAGATACGGTATCAACAAATTAAAGCCTAGGCTTTAATTTGTTGATACCGTATCTGCAGGGTTCCAACATTTTTTATTAAGGTGAAAAGGATTCTGTGATAAAAATAAGTTGAGAACTCTTCTCAAGATAATGGTTATAGCAAAGAAATCTAGATATACATTCTTTCTTAATTTAAATAAATTTTATCTTAAATTAAAAATATATAAATGCTTCTTAAGGATGTTTTTATCATTAAATTACTTAAAAATATTTATAATTACAATGTTTTTATTTTTTAAGGACAGTATTAGAATATTACCAATTATGCGTAACTTGTATTGAATTTTGCATTGGACTACACCAGTAGTTCTTAACCAGTGTTGCTGAACACAGGTGTTCTGGAAACCTACCTTGAGTGTTCCACGAAAGAAAAAATTTAAAGCTGTTATTCAAATTTATTCTCATTGCTATATTCGTAGATAATTTTATTCTGTTTTATACTATTCTATATTATCTTATTTTAAGATGTTTCTATTTTATTCAATCTAATAATACAAGCCATTAATCTCGTGTCAGTATATCTGTAACGGTATGCCTAAAACGCCCACTAGGGGCGCACTAGCGATGATTTTAAATTAACAATAAATTATTATTATTTGTAATAGGAATTTATTATTTATATGAATTTATTATTTATACTACAGAATGACACAGCTGCTGCTAGAACGCCTTTCTCGTAGGGAAGAGGGTTAAGGGAAATTCCCCCACGGGAAGGGGAAAACATTCTCCATTGATATGAATTTATTATTTTTTCCACGAAATGACTAGAACGCCCACTAGGGGACGGCCCGGGCTACTAGTATATTATAGTTTATTAGTTTGTTGCTTCGTTGGTGGCCGAGTGGTCTCCGTTGCCGCTCATAGCGGTGGTGACTGGACCCTAAACACTGGGAAGTTCGCCGTGGGTTCGCGCCACGATCGGACAGGCTGGCTGCTTGGAGTTTTCCGGGTTTTCTCCTTGCCAATAAAGACAATAGGAGGCCAGTTCCCCATAAACGTCCTCCCGGAAGGCATTATTTCCCGCGCGCGCGTATAGGCCGTTCGGATACGGCTGGCTCAACGGTCGCATCGCGATCATAAAGACATGTCTAGTCGGAGAAAGAGCTTAGGCTCAACGGTCGCATAGCGATCATAAAGACATGTCTAGTCGGAGAAAGAGCTTAAAGTCTCCATATAAACAACATCTGAGAAGAAAGTTGCTTCGTTGTTTCCTGAGAATAGTAAACATGGAATTTCTTATCAATTTTTGAATGTATTGAGGCTAATGCTCCGTAATAATAAGTATTTGAATGGTGTTCCGTGGCCTTAGAAAGGTTGAGAACCACTGAACTACAGAGTTTTTATTTAAATAAGAAAATAAATCTAATTTTTGTATATCTTATACATTTTTTATTTTATTTTTTACAGATTTATTATTCCAGTTATTCTTCCGGTTCTGGTTCCGGTTCCGGTTCCGGTTCATCTGTTGTCTCTTCATTTTCTACTTGGCAGGTGTAGATAAACTTAGCAAGTCCCTTGAAAAATATAAACACAGTTTTTACTTTATAAAATCTCAAAATATTTATTAAAAAACCATTTATAAAAAGTATTTAGGAGTCCGTAATGTAAAATTTAAAATTAAGATATAAATAAGTATTTCTCAACAAGCATAAGCTGGTTACGAAAATTTATTAACTACAGTTGTCCCTCTATAGTCCGACGTTTTTTAATCCGACATGCTCAGTAGTCCGACGCACCTCCCGTCAAGGTACCCGTCCCCGTTACGTGTCTGCTTGCACAGAAGCATGTCGCGATGTGAATCTCCCCATCCAATTCTTACTCGATGACACATTTCGTGTGTTTTATGTGAGCAGTTCTGTTCGAACAGTTGGAGTAGAGAATATTGTAAGTTACTGCTAGCAAAACAATGCGAAATATGTAATTATTTTCGGTAATCCGGACACTTTTGGTAATCTGACACACCTTTGGTCCCATACCTGTCAGATTATCAAGGGACAACTGTATTTTGATTATTTTTAAAATTAAGTTTCTGCATACAGTTGTTCTTATTATAAGAATTTTTTTAATTAAGGAATTTAAGGGAACCAATAATTTGGGTGTTATAAGAATAATCATGAAGGACCCAATTTATAAAGTCTATTTTCATAATTTATAATTTACGTGCCCACCAGCGGCTGAGTGGATAAAACCACTAAACATTGGTAGTTTTCCGAGTTTTCTTCACGTTAGTAACCGGAGCCCACAGTGGCCAAGTGGTCTTCGTACCCTGAACACAGTTCTGTCGTGGATTCGCGCCTCGCTCCGACGGGTTGGCCACGTGGAGTTTCCGGGTTTTCTCCACATCTGTAACGAGTAAATATGGGCCAGTTTCCCTTAAAAAGACCTCCCGGAAGGCATTCCCCCTGGGCAGATCGCCCAAGTGTTGCATTGCCATAACTCAAACAAACTAATTTACTCGATAGTAGTAGGTCTATATCAGTTGTAAAGTTAAAATTTAGACATTTCGATTTTTTTCTAGAAACGACTAAAAAATGTTCTGGAATGTTCGGTATGGGTATATAAATATCAATAGTTTACCCGAGGGGAATTTCATATATTTCATTGAAAATAGACGCATCAGCAAAATGTGGAAGAATGTATTCGCATGCTTGTTGCTCTACCACTTCAAAAGTGGCCACAACAATGAAGCTCATCTGAAAAGCATTTGGCGAGGATACGGTCAACAGGCAAACCTATTACAATTGATTCAAGGAATTAAAGAATAGAGATTTCTCGCTTCAAGATGAACGCTACTCAGACAGCAATTTCACCATTGATGATGACGTCCACCTGCATTGATAGATGATAATCCATGGTTAAACCAGAGAATTAGTATAACAATATGAGTATTCTCACACCCTCCAAAATTGACAAAGTCCGATACCACCACGACAACGCGCCAGCATATGACTTTAGATAATCTTGTCAATCTGGACTGAGAGATTCTGCTTCGTCTACCTTATGGTCCAGACTTGGCGCCAATTGACTACTATGTATTTCACATGCTGTAGAACCCTATTGCCAATATACAGTTCAATGACAATACCTATGTGAGAATAACGCTCGAGACTTTCTTCAAAGAAAAACCACAGTTATTTTATGCCTACGGGATTGAAAGTTTGCAGCAAAGGTGACGAGATGCGATTGATATTGATGGTGATTATCTATTAGGCTGAACTGTAATAGTTAATTAATTGTCAATAAAGTTTTGTTTTTCAAAATGTCTAAATTTCACCTTTATGACCTGATGTATGTGTAGCGAATAATCTGCCTACTGTACTGTACATCAATCTGCCAATTTGCCAATTTAGTTCTAGTCATTTTGATTAGTAATGGTTTATGTATGTATGTGAATTTAAAGCTATTCAAAACTAAGAACAAACTAGTTATCAGTTTTGTCAGTTGAAGTCTTCAATTCATAACTGAATTCATTTATATACTTTTTAAATTTCTATTTAATTAATTAATATTATTTTAATAATATTATTAAATAATAATAAATTATTTTATAAAATTTCAAAGAATATTAATTATATTCTGTAAGTTATTCATCTTCAGCACTTACTTTATCTTCCTTTTTTAAGCATTCTAACCCTTCTTGACATGGGCATCTTAGTGCGTACATTTCTTTATAAACAGGTACTTTCACAGGCTTCGGCATACACACTTTGTCTGTAAGATAAAAATTTTCAATAATTTATGACAAACGTTTTAAAACAGTCTTTTATAAACAAGTTAATGAAAGATATGATCAATTAGATGAATTGTTTTGTAAGGGTTTGTCAAAATTTTATAATGTACCTTTTTCTACTCTTTTTTGACATAATTTTACAAAACTACTCATTCTCACACAACATTCATCATCTTCGCAATTTGCTTGTCCTAAACAGGGTTTCAGTGCATTTACCTAAAATAGTAAATATAAATATATAAACGAAACTATATCTTACAATCTACGAACAGAATTCAAGATACCTGAACGACCACAAAGGCAGTTAGACCCAATAAAAGAAAAACACACTTCATAGTTAAATGCTATAGAAAGATTTTTTCTGAAAGCAAACAAAGGAAGTATCTACTCCACTTTTTATATGTTCTTATCAAGTGATGCTAGGTTAAATTCCTTGAGAACAAATCATGTGTTTGAAGATAATTTTATCTATCCACTTTAAAACATTTTATTTATTTTAAATGAATTGATATTTGAAGTTTTATAATGAATTTTTAAAATGAAAATTAATCTTCTAAATAATTTTTAAAGCGATGAAATTATCCAGACAATACGATAGAGAGCTTTTTGTGTTTTGAGAATTTTGAAAAATAACCATAAAATAAATGGCCTTGTACAGTACGTGAATATTGCATTTTTTACATTGCTATTAATTATTAAAAGAAAACCTTAAAACAGTCGAATTATTCTCATCTCATTAGCGTAAAGTTCTTAGAGGATTATCGTCCACTGCCAGTTAATCGAAGTGGTAAATGCTTCAAGCTGTTGCTATGGGAGACAAAGTTCGAATGCGAATCCTCTACTTTGATAGGCAGAAGCACCATTTTATAATATCTATTTTGTGACCATCGTAAAGTGTATGGACAACAACAATGGATATTTTTAAATACAGTATTGTAAAATGTACTTTTCCATATTATATATTTTGTTACTTTTCCAGTTGTTATAATACAAAGGGAAAGTATGGCCATCTGTGAGAAATGATCCCCAAAAGATTTTTTTTTTTTTTTGAAAATTTAAAGTATATAAATTATACAGAAGATTNGTCGGATTAATCTAGAATCGATTAATTTTATGGAAGAAAACTTTTCAAACAGCCGTAGTTCGTAAAGTGCATACGTGTCGGGCTGTGATTGGCAAGGACTCGTAAGAAATCGATTCATAAAGGACGGAACGTATCTACCGTCTTATAGGGGGTCGACTGTATTTGTAATAGGAATTTATTATTTCAGGGGCTTATATCTCGCGAAAGGTTGCGAGTAGGGGTATGGTTCCTTTGACTATATTGTTCGCACAGGGGCTACAGTTTGGGGGGGTCGCCATCTCTTCATTCGGAGGGTAAATCTTACCATTGGGACTTTAACAGAGCTGTAGAGCATATTGATAGGAACAAAAAAGTCAAAGGAACCGTACCTCATGGAAATTTGTAAATAACGCCCACTAGGGGGCGTCCCAAGCTACTAGTAATAATATAAACAACCCAAAATTGGTTCATCAGTGGTCCGACGTGTATTTTTTTAATTCTCTAACATATAGATGTTATACAGTAATCTTACGGGTTTCAGACATTGCATGAAGTGTATAGCATTATATGGGTATAAAATTACTTAAATTTAACTAATGTTTAAAAAAATCCAGCAGCGAGTTGCTTAATTGGGTAGACCTTACATCACCGTTTTCCAATTGGTCATCCATCTGTCTCCAGGTGTAAATAGAGCTTCGTACAGCTCGCGGGAAAGGTCGGCTGGAGATGGTTTATCTGACACCATCTTTTCGAATCTGATCGCGTTTAATTGTTAACTATGACACCTATGCTTTTTGATATATATATTTTTTTCTAGTTTCGTTTTGCTTTCTAAACTGCGTCTTAACTTTATTATTTTAAATTTTCTTCTTTTATATCTAAAATTATGTTTTTCCCGTTATTCTTTATGAGCGCTGACGTTAAAGTCCGGTATCGCCGATTCGATACTGATATAATCTGCTTTCTTGACGATTTAATTTAACAAACTTTTTTTTCTTATATCTTTCCGTTTTGCGGGGGCTATTTCTGGGGCCTCACACTATGCACCATCAGTGTTAGCCTTACACTACAGTACTGGGCAGTTTTTCAATGACCTTTACCAGCTTAACTTTCAAATCAGCCTGGCGAGGATTTGTGTATGTCAGTACGTCATCAAAAAAATCTGTAAGAATTCTAATTACCCCCACCAGCTTTGATCTCGGATACCGAAGCTGTCCTCTATCCTGGTTTGATATTAAGCCAAAAAGAACTCCATTACTTGTGGGATGGTTGAGGATTTCAAGACACTCATGGCATGCAACCTTCTCTTTAAGAACTCTAATTAAATAGCCACTGATAACTGCCAGAGAAGCATTTTCAATTGTACAGGGAACACTGCAGTCTTGTGTGAGGGATTGCAATTTTTGTAAAATAGACAGTGAAGAATAATGCAATTTACAGACTTTATCTTCAACATTAAAATTGGTTTCTGTCATAACTGGTAACAACTTTGAGGAGAAAGAAGAGCATGGTGCATTTCCATTCTGTGCAGCCTGTAAGATACCAACTTTTAAAATCATTTGCGTTGTAAGAGATGCTGATCGTGCATCTAATTTGTCATTTCCTCCATTAAACTGATGAATGCAGCTAAAGAATGACTCAATTGGATCACTGTTAAATCTCCTCGTCAAAACGTATCTGAATTTGACGGTATTCAGCAAATACTTTACAACATCAACATCAACTATAACTGTATGTAATTATCACAATTTCATAAAATAGCTATACTCGCACACGAAAGTACTGTACAAAATGACCAATTTACTCAACACGCGATTCTCACCGATAACTAGCGCCAAAATCTTTCGCAGCAGCAAAAAATGGAAACAGTGTGAATACGGCAATCTTCCTTACGGCGGACGGCCTTACTAGCGAAGCGATCAAGTGGCCTTGACTCAACTTACCCCCCTAAACTCTCCATAGCGTGGCGCTGGACGGCGGAAAGTAGTTCGGCTACCCGTCCACTATTGGTCCAGATTCGACCAATCCTGTCGCGACACGAGTCGGCGATGACGTTTTACCGAATTATAGGAGTTTTTTAGCATGTTTGTACGAATACTGTCGCAATTTTTTCGCCGTGATATAGGAATCCGAAGTATAGGAACTCGTGTTACAGGGGAGTCTACTGTATTCATAATGACCGAGCATTATTCATAATGCCCGTATTAATCACTTGGTCCAAAACATACATATTAAAAGCAAAATGTTCTGTCACCACTTCACACAAATAACGTAAATTTAAAAATAAATTTGATTTACAATTTAAAAATTTTTAAACAATTTTTAAATGAATATAAACAACACACCAAACTCTTGCTGAGTTTATTATTACTTTAATTTCAAACGTTTTCAGTCCAATTCCAATAGGCCATCTTCAAGAACTATTCGAATACAACTTTCGAATAAATTTTAAATTTAAACTTTTAACATAAACTGTAACTATTAACTATTTAACATATTTTTAAATATCACTGTAAACCATTAAATATTTAACTAAAAAATTTTAACATATTATATGATAAACATAAATAATATAAAAAATATATAAAAATATAAAGCTTACTATAACAAAAATATACATTAAACCAGTAATACACAACTGCCATAAGTTTACGGGTTTTTAATCCCCATTTCCTTTTCTATTATGTACTTCCATGCCGTTGGAAGAGCATTAGCATCCTTGGCGTTTAGACACTTGCTATTTATCTTACTCTTATAAATCTCCATTTTTTCTATGCCAAAGGCAATAGTCGGAGAATGGACCGGTTTAACAATTCGTGCCTCATCCCATTTAACACTTGCACCATCTGTTTGCGCCATGATTGCCAAGATAGTGTTGTTGTTCCCTTTACTAACATCATACATATGCTCCTTTAAACGAACTGCCAGGTTCCTTGTGGTTACGCCCACATAATCTTTTTCTACTCCTAATTGTTGATTTTCAAAAGGAATTCTATAAACCCCAGCTTTTTCCTTCATTCCTATCTTGTCCTTATCATTCCTTAGTAACTTGTAGATGTTCGGCGCTCTTTTATAAATAGATCTTGTGCTCTTATATTTACACAACTCTTCCATTATTCCTTCTACATTCCTGT
>NW_019384566.1:526692-544268 GCF_000671375.1 Centruroides sculpturatus
TTAATATTATTTTAATAATATTATTAAATAATAATAAATTATTTTATAAAATTTCAAAGAATATTAATTATATTCTGTAAGTTATTCATCTTCAGCACTTACTTTATCTTCCTTTTTTAAGCATTCTAACCCTTCTTGACATGGGCATCTTAGTGCGTACATTTCTTTATAAACAGGTACTTTCACAGGCTTCGGCATACACACTTTGTCTGTAAGATAAAAATTTTCAATAATTTATGACAAACGTTTTAAAACAGTCTTTTATAAACAAGTTAATGAAAGATGTGATCAATTAGATGAATTGTTTTGTAAGGGTTTGTCAAAATTTTATAATGTACCTTTTTCTACTCTTTTTTGACATAATTTTACAAAACTACTCATTCTCACACAACATTCATCATCTTCGCAATTTGCTTGTCCTAAACAGGGTTTCAGTGCATTTACCTAAAATAGTAAATATAAATATATAAACGAAACTATATCTTACAATCTACGAACAGAATTCAAGATACCTGAACGACCACAAAGGCAGTTAGACCCAATAAAAGAAAAACACACTTCATAGTTAAATGCTATAGAAAGATTTTTTCCGAAAGCAAACAAAGGAAGTATCTACTCCACTTTTTATATGTTCTTATCAAGTGATGCTAGGTTAAATTCCTTGAGAACAAATCATGTGTTTGAAGATAATTTTATCTATCCACTTTAAAACATTTTATTTATTTTAAATGAATTGATATTTGAAGTTTTATAATGAATTTTTAAAATGAAAATTAATCTTCTAAATAATTTTTAAAGCGATGAAATTATCCAGACAATACGATAGAGAGCTTTTTGTGTTTTGAGAATTTTGAAAAATAACCATAAAATAAATGGCCTTGTACAGTACGTGAATATTGCATTTTTTACATTGCTATTAATTATTAAAAGAAAACCTTAAAACAGTCGAATTATTCTCATCTCATTAGCGTAAAGTTCTTAGAGGATTATCGTCCACTGCCAGTTAATCGAAGTGGTAAATGCTTCAAGCTGTTGCTATGGGAGACAAAGTTCGAATGCGAATCCTCTACTTTGATAGGCAGAAGCACCATTTTATAATATCTATTTTGTGACCATCGTAAAGTGTATGGACAACAACAATGGATATTTTTAAATACAGTATTGTAAAATGTACTTTTCCATATTATATATTTTGTTACTTTTCCAGTTGTTATAATACAAAGGGAAAGTATGGCCATCTGTGAGAAATGATCCCCAAAAGATTTTTTTTTTTTTTTGAAAATTTAAAGTATATAAATTATACAGAAGATTTCAACAGTTTGCAAGAATTTAAAGTAAATGTGTATTCACATTTTTTTTAAGCTTTTGTATTTACGGTAAGAATCCGCTTAACGAGGGGGATGCGTTCCTAGACAACAAAGCGCTAAGCGAAACAGCGTTAAACGAGCTCATTTTAACATAGAGTAAATAGGGATAGGTGAACACCCGTCCAAAAATAACAAAGTTTACTTTAATTTTTTAGTTATTTTTATATTAATTCGTATAATAATATATGTTAAATAACACATAAACAATGCACACAGAAATGTAAAGTTCATTTTTTGTAATGAAGGTCCTGACTTTTCTGAAATTCTTGTTCTTTTGCAATAAAGTCGTAAAGTTTCATTTGTCGCTTTTTTCTTTTCTTAAGCAAATGTCGGTAGCAAAAGATCGCATCCAAAACGCCTCTTTTTACTTTTGCACTTCTTTCAAAATCTGGATCACTCGCTACAATTTGATCAACGATTTCGGTTATCTTACCAAACTTTTACTAAGGAAATCTGTAGAAAAATTTTTTGGGTTCTTCGTTTTCAGAATCTCTGTTTTCCAGTTCCACATGAATTCCATATTCTGCCAGTTTTTGAATGTCTTCGTTGGTAAAGCTCTCACCAGAAACCTGCTGTAACTCCTCAATCCTCAATATCCTGCTCGTCTACATTTCCTGTATCGATTAAGTTGACAATTTGGTCAACCTAACGATACAGCGATAGGCTCTTTTGGTTGAGAATTTTTGGATACCTTCAGCCATAACTTCTTCCACACTCAGTTCGTGCATTTATCAGTTAATTCTTGCCAAGCGAAGTCAATATTTCCTATGGCATCCATGATGTTACATTTTTTTCAAAATTGCACCAAACAAACATAGATTTAAAGAAAGTACACCTTTTTGCCATCTTTTGTTGATTGGTTTGTGTTCGCAAATTCGTATTATAATCGTATTATATACGAATCAATGAAATGGCGCGATAATGTGTTTGCGATATCGGCATAAATTTTGAAATTTTGTACTTTTTTAGACTTCGAGCAGACCGCATTATATCGAATCAGCGTTAAGCGAGGCAGCCTTAAGCGGGGTCTTACTATATATTGTTTTATAGTTTCTTTGATTGGTCTGAAAAAAGTTTATTTGATTATGGAGGCAGCTCCATCTGTTTTGCATAATTATTTTGGTACAGTAGAACAGACTCGTATTAAAGATAACAAAGTTTTGATCATGCCCAATTATTACTATTGTATTCATTGAATATTTGGGAACGGTAAAAAAATCATCATGCAGTCAGTTTTGGTGAATCTGATTTTCAGAAATTTTTACGGGTGGTTTGAGTCATCCCTCTATCTAACCATCATTGTAAGCCTTACCCGTGTAGAATGAATGAAAATCCTTTAGCTTCCCATGAAGAAATGTTTTGTTAATACCCTACGATAAATAAAGGCCCTCTTAATACCTGTAAGGTAGGGTTTAAAAAATGAGTTGTATTTTAAAATTTAATCATTTTTTTGTTTACAGAAATTCAAGTTATAATATTTTTAAACACTAATTGCCAGAAAAATCCTCAATGAAAAAGAAAACTATGATATATGATTACTTTCTTTATAAGTATGATATGAGATTTAAAACCGATTCGTAGTATTTCATGTAAAAACACAATTAAAAATAAAACTGAAATATAAAAAGAAGGCCAGTAAATAAATTTTTGTCCTTCAAATTGCAAACGATAAAGAACTTATCTAAAAGCACACGATTGAATTCTCACGGAATCAATTTGATAAATTTATTCAAAGTAACATTATAAAACGTAAATAATGTTTTATTTCCCGGATTTAAGAATTACTTTAAATCGTGATGTTTATTTCGTAACATCGATACGAAAACTTTTTTGAAAACAAGACAAAATGAAAGATTAACACGAAGATAATTTAAAATTACCATAAAATGATGTAAAGTTGTGACTATGCTTGAATAATATTTATGGTCTCGGTATAAAAGTAGCCATTCTACGTCGTTAAATATTAATTTTAGATTATTTTAATGAAAATTCATGCTGAAACGAAGTACTCCTATTCTACAGAGATACTTAGAAATCACATTTGATAACGATGGCATTTCAGGATGGCATTCGTAAAAAAAATGAATACCAAAGCTCGCTACGGTGACAATTTTGACGCTGAAAATGACAAAAAAAAAAAGCCGTTTCCTTTGCATAAACACACGTGTTGCTGCCAAGTTCTGGGTATATTAGTGGCCACAACTGTTGAATGTCATTCTTATCTACTCGATAGTCATTACCTTACCGGAACGGCATTTCTAGTGAAGCTGTTTTGTGAAAACGACGGCAATGCTGTGACTGCACTTCGGGAATTTCTCCATCGTAAGAATTTATGTTGAGTATCATTGACTCCGCAAACTCTCGGGAGAATGATCATCGATACGAGGAAACTTCCCGTCTGGGAATTCAATCCGGTAGAGAATGCAAACCTATCACTTCACGAGTCGTTGAAGACGTTACCACAGTTGCTGTTGAAGGCAGATACAGTTAGTTGTAGCCTAAAATACAGAGTGAAGATACTGAGAAAATTGATGCATTGTCTTTTGTTGTTCTATAAGATCATCCACAACGAGCAGTTGCTTGTCGCCCACAAGGAAACCCGACGGATTTTTGTATTGACCTTCCTTGCCAGAAAATCGATGTGGCCATGGAAGATATTGTGAGCAACGATGCACACATTTTCACCTCAGTATAACAGTGAACACCCATAGCTAACACGTTTGCAGAGGATTCTACTGAAAAACTCATGTTTTTCAGTAGAATCCTCTGCACTCGCATAAAATTAGTCTGGTATGGATTCAATGTCACATTTATCCTTGGACCGTTCTTTTTCGAATAACCTAATTGGCCTGTGACCACCCAGATATAGAGAGATGCTTAATACTTGTACCTCAGTTGCGACAATGAATATGCCTTGAGTCAACCAAGATGGATCGCCTCCGCATATCGAACATTGCGTACGGCAGCCTCTTACTGTTTGGCAAAAAACTCCGGATGTCAATCCGTGTGATTTTTGGTTGTGGGTATACTTAAAATGTATGGTTTATCAAGGGCACGTTGCAAATTAGACAGCCTCGTAACTTAAAAGACAGTATCATACTGCGTGTGAGAAACACCACAGAGAATCAATTACGGTCGGCAATCGAACACACTTCATCCACTTCAGGTTTCATACGTTCAGAATGGGGACCACACTAATCAGTATCTACTGCATCACAAAGTCTGTAGGCCTATACAGTTTGAGTGTCTTGTACACACGAAATGTTTGCTTGAAGAGCCATAGTGGTAAACTTTGGTATAAATTTTTTTTGGGTGCCTTTCTTACAGTACGAAAAACAAAAATTAATTGCGAAATTTTGATCACTTATGAGGTTTTTTTTAACAGAAAATTACTCTTTTATATTAACTCGAAATCCAAGATAACGTACAACAACATAAATTTCTTAAAATTCTCTTTGTTTATACATTGTAATACATTCAATGGATGATTGAATTAATTGAACTGATGGAAGGAGGCAACGCAACACTTGAGTGTTATGCCAAGGGGGTGCCTCTCAGGAGAACTTTCTANATTTTATTTCATCAGTGCTGCGGCAGAGAATGAAATACAAGCTTAAGAAACACAACAACTGTTATAAAAATATATAAATAAAACTTAACAGAATATGTAAAAGTTCACGTCACATCTTTCACCATGTGACGGCACACCGGTTGCTGAACACTGGTATAATACAATGGCATTTCCAGTAAGCTAATTTAATAATAAAAATAATATATACCTCATAATGTTTAACATCATAAATTTATTTGACTATTCCTCTGAACCGAAACTAATAATTTATTAATTTAAATGTAATAATTTTAGTTTTTAAACTCATAAATTAAGTTTCAGAAATATTATTGTAGTCAAATTGAGTAAACTGATTACCAGAAGAGACCAAATGAATAAATTAAATACTGTACCAAGAACCTCTTTAGACGAGTAAACTGTATAAAATTATTTACAAATGTATAAATATAATGTATATCAATTATTTGATATTCTATGCAGAGAAGTTGGCAAATTCGTGATAATTTTGGCTGAAATATTGTTGATTTATTTTGCAACTAATAACCAAATCTTTCAGTTTTGTACATTAAAAATTGTGGAATCATTTGCAAGAATACTAAATAATTATTTATTCATTACAAATTAAACATTTAGTACATATTTTAATAGTTTTACATATATTTAAATTAAAGTGTAGAATTCTTTCTTCTACTCAGTTCATATTAAAATTTCTTCTGTCCGATTGAGACCTATTAATCTCTGATTTGTTAAGACGATTAGCCGATTTCAAAGTTCGGCAAACGAAGAAGCTCCTGGACTCCCAGGCATATGACAAATCCACGAATACATAGGAACACCAAATCCATGACAATAAATAGAGACGAAGACACTTGGGTGACAAAAACTGAACTAAATATTCCCCAACACCAACCATGGACAATCCTCACTAATCACGATCTGTTTGCTATTTTCTACAAAAGTAAAATAGCGACGACAGATGGCGCTATAATACTTAAATAGTTATTCTTCCATAAACCTGGATAACTACTGTATAGTTTGTGCAAGAATTGTGTGTTATTTAGTAAATTATCTTGAAATTAATTAGTAAAAATTATTCAATGCTTAAAGTACTTTTAATAAAAAAGTAGAACATGAATTCTTAATAAATTAATTTAATACAATGTATTTCTGTCTTTAACCAGAAATCAACAGAAAATATATGAGGTGTGTAGTTTCGAAAACGGCCAACTCACTTTTTACGGGTCTTGAACATAAGGGCTGTGAATGTTGCTGATTTTGAAACCAACCTCTAATTTTCATTCCTCCCTTTTATTCCTTCTTTCTGTTTTATGGCTGGTTTAGAAATTCACAATAATCATTGAAAAAAGCAGAAAAATATATAAGATCAAGTGCTTAGCTAACTTATTTTTAAAAGAATGGACTTAGCCGTTTTTGAAACTAAGCGTCTATTTTCACACCGTTATTAAATAATTATATAAAAACGATATTCCTGCTCCAGAATTTAACGTGTTGTACATATTTTTTGTTTTTTTTAGTGTTTTTATGTAATTTTTTAGATTTTTTAGTTTACAATTACAATTTTCAAGTAGAGATGATACAATACAAAAAATAACGTTGTATAAAACGTATACGGTTTAAAGTTTTTATACTCCATTTTATTTTATTAATTTTTATTTATGTTAAATTCTCGTTTTGTTATAACATAATTTCTCAATATTTGCGTCTTTTATTTCAGCAATAAGGAATAATATAATCATAAAAAAAACCTCTTTTGCTCTAACTTTTTGGGCTGTAATTTTTAAATTTCAAACTTGTAAATTCACACTGGCGTCCGTCTGTTCGTCCGTCTGTCCTTCGTTAAATTAATCTCGAGAACGGAGGTAGATGTATGAAAATCGAATTTAGATATGGAAAGATTATTTTTAAATCTAAATATGATTAGAAATTGCAGCCCAGTATAGGGGGATATACAGTCGATCCCCCTATAAGACGGTAGATACGTTCCGTTCTTTATAAATCAATTTTGTAGGAATCACAGCCAATCACAGCCCGACACGTGTGAAGTTTACGGACTACGGCTGTTTGAAAGGTTTTCTTCCGTAAAATTAATCGATTCTAGACTAACCCGACTCAACATTTCCAAACTACGTATATTTTTTTGGAAATAATCCGTATAAACTACGCTATAAACAAAAAATTGTAGGATTACTTACCGAGTGTGCACCATTCGACATCGCCGTTGCTCAAGCTTGTTTTCGTTGCGGAACAGCGCAGCAAACCGCGGCCGCAATTTCTGATGTTATTTTTCTGCGAAAACTTCGTTAAACTTTGGAGACATCATTAATATAAATAATTTTAATCGCCGTTGAATAAGAAATGTTTCTTTCACAAGAAATGTATAAAATTAGTGCTGTATTAGACTTACGGTACCTAATTTACATACTGTACAGACGATAGTAAACTCAACTTACTCGCCTAAACTCTCCGTAGCGTGGCGCTGGACGGCGGAAAGTATATATATAATTATAATAAAGTTACAATAAATTAAGTTAATATATAATTATATATACAGTCCCTAATTTATATATAATTATATGTACAGACGATACTAAACTCAATTTATCCGCCTAAACTGTCCGTAGCGTAGCGCTGGACGGCGGAAAGTAGTTCGGCTGCCCGATGACGTTTTACGTAATTATAGAAGTTTTTTACCGTTGTTTACGGATACCGCCACAATTTTTTCGCCGTCTTATAGGAATCGTAATTATAGGAACCCGTCTCATAGGGGGATCTACTGTAATAAGTAATAGTTCGTTCTAAATTAATTATTGTTACTTAAGCTTACTAAAATAAATCACACAGAAAAGATCCTCTGTTGAAATTTTAGCATAATTATCACTAAATATACATAAATATCACGTGTCGAAAAACATGAAATTTATAGCCTATATATCTGGTAACAATGATACTCGAACTCGGAACAAAACATAATAAGTAAAACAAAACAAATTTAATAATTTAAGAGCAATTACTGAAGGATCCAAGTTCGAAACCGATCCGGAGTCACATAATTTATTATTGAGAACAATGTGCTGAACAATGAACAATTATTCTTGTTGATGGATTCCTTCACAACCTCTTTATAGTATTTAACCTACACGTGAATCATTTATATTGTTCGCATAACTTACGATTATCGTTCAGTATATTTGTATCATTTAAATATATCGTCCAGACAGATACGTGAAAATCGCAAAGTACAAAATTGGCGCTGTAACCAAAAATAAAATTCATCACATACGAGGGCAAGACTTGCCTTGGTGTATCTTGATTTTTCAAGACCCTTTTCTATCAAATTAGATGTTTCTTGTTTTAATATACTTTTTTCCTGCTGAATGCACCACTGATGAATCCGAAACATGAGCAAATATGAATAAAGTAACTTTATTGCAGACTTTAAGCTTTTTTAATCAGAGAAAAATCAGAATCTGTCTAAAAATTCACTCGAAAAACTTTAGCTCTAGTGAGATTTTTGGACATCATCGATTGAGAATTTCTGTTGCGACTTAACACCGTTATACAAATTGTTGTATATTTTTTGTTTAAATTATCAAAATAGGATTTCATCTTCGTATCTATTCTAGTTCTGAAAAAGATCTTCAATTAATGCACAAAAGAAATAATAAATCAAAAATAATTACTTTGAGTATTTCTTTTCTAAGACCACTGATAACACGCACTCATATAACTTCATGAAATTCATTTTCTTTACGAAATATCAAAAGAAAACGCTGTGTTGTCTATATATCTTTTGATCTTTTCGTGCTCATCCGATTGGGATTCTCGCGAATCATTTTTAGACAACTCTACACCTAAATATGCAACACGTTCGTGCACAGAAAGCATTTTTAGATAGGTCCTATGTGCGTTTCATTGCAAGCTTTAATAATGCGATTATTCAAACACAATGACAATAATATGTTTTACAAATATCATCTTCAGTGTTATATAAGATCAGAAACGAATATAGTAAGGAGTAAAGGAATGTTCAAGTATGTGCATTACTTTAACCAAAAATACTGTATACGTGTATACATCTTTTACATCTAGTCACATAATTTACGTACGAACTTATTCTCGATGCCCTCTAACGATAACAGCAAGTGGAAGCAATATAGGAAATATCTTTTTGAAGTATCAACATCATGATTATCGTGATTTATTTATATAACTATGTATGCAAATGAATAATAAAAAGAGAAATTCGTGTGAATGTGAGAATGAAACGTATTAAATTAAAACGTATGTTGTGTCCATATTTCCTCGGAATGGAACAGACAACAGAATACGGTTACACGTGGCTAAAATTGTGTAAATTACATAAGTTTTGTAAACAATAGAATTTTTCTTCTTCTCAAGTGGATTTTACATTTTTGATGAAAAATACTGCCAGGTATTCCTGAATTCAATACTATTGCCGATAATACATATGCTCGATTACAAAAACTATATTACAACAAAATGACAATATTACGCTCCATTCCCGATATAATTATAAAATTTGCCATTATTTCTAATTAACGTAGTGACAGAAACTGCAATATTTTCAACAAAATTACACTAGAATCCCTCTTCTTGATTTCCTCAGAAGAAAGAAAGATTATAGTATAATTTCGTTGAAAATATTGCAGTTTCTGCCGTTGCTATTAGTTAAAAATAACTTAGGGAGAAGTTTGTCGACCGAATACTTAAATTCTTTCTTTCAGTTTAAAGTCTTAAAGTAGATCTTAAGCTAGAGAATAAAAGCCTAAAATTGGTGAAGAGCTTAAAACCTTGGTCAAGATAGGGGAGCATTAAATCTATATGAATTATTAGTTTCTAACTAAATTTACGACAAATTTCTTTACATTTATTCGTATTTATGTTTTTAAAAATTAAAAAATAAATTTATAGCTTAAAAATTAGAAATAATATATTTTTTTAATTATTTAAATAAATTGTATTCGTTTTAATTCTCTTAAATCTAAATGATAACGGTCAGAGCCGGGATTTAAACGTGTGCCACTAAATTGTAAAATATAGTAACTCATAGGTTCTTCTTTCTCTATTGACTATTGAATTTAAAAGCCCTTAATTTTAGGTATTGTATTCATCATGTAAGGCTTACAATTGAATCCCTAAGCTATAGCTTGGGATTCAATTATACAAATATCTATATACATAAATCTAAATCTAAGCTTGTTTAGATTTATGTATATAGATGTATATTCGACCCTAATTACAATTCTTCGTTATTAACACTCATCGACGTCAGTGTAATAATTGTTTGATTTTTTCTTGTTTCATAAAAATTCACATTATACTATGTAAGAATATCCAATACCACTTATGTTCATTTGATTATAACTTTTTTATTATTTTAAGTAAATATTTTAAATAATTTTTTTCGAAATGAATTGGTGTTTTAATTTTGTTTTAGGTTATTTCCTTTATATTCTTCTACGTATGGAGATCGTCTTTGAATTTATTTGAATTAGGAACTTAAAATTTTTAGGATATGCTTAATTCTAATTAATTCAAATATTTTAAGCTTTTTTCAGCTATTTTACAAAACAATTTGATGTTTATATTACCAAAAATTCAGCGAATTTAAATGAAGAAACAAATACTTGGCACTCTGAAATTTTGGAGAAAAAGCACATATTAAAAGATTAATATGACGAAATTTTCGTACTTCTCTTTCAGTTGTTTCTTACTTTTGTTTCAAATGAAATTAAATTATTGTTAAATAGATCTTATGTTATTAAAGACGAAATATGAAACAAAATTATGAAAACCTTTGTCATTAAGAGCCATATCTTTAATATATTGAATGAAATTATGTTTCAAATGTATTTATTGATACATGAATATTTTGTAATTAATTTTTTTTTTTAAGTTGAGACACTGAATATGATAAAAACGTCGAACGATAAAAATAATTTTTGTCTTTACATTTTCATAAGTAACGAAAATTATTTGTTTTATCATAAAAAGTCGAAAAAGTATCAATCCGTTTCTATTACTTGATATAAAAGGGGTGCTTTTTCGGTTATTTATGCTGAAACACAGAAAAACTAAATTTGATTATATTTTGGCACATTAAAATTTTTGAAAATAATAAAACAAAATTTGTTTTCGGGGAGTGTTTCACATAACATGATTTCATTTCGCCACAATTAAAGAAAAAGTAATAAAAATTTTTACACGTATGTTTACAAAGAATTTGTTTTAACAATTGTAAAACAAATCAATACTTATTATTATTTTTTAAAATTATGCTTTTAAAATTTGAGAATGACTTTAATAATAATATTATTAAAATAATAAATTAGTGTTTATAGATAATAATAAATATCTTAAGTTTTTTTATGTCGCTGTTGCTAATTATATAAAATTTTAGAATAATGTTAATGGAAAATTAGTATACATAGTATAATGTCAGTTAAGAATTGGTATCAGTTACTATAAGCCTTATACTTTATGTAATCATGTTAAGCATACTTTATTGTATTATAACTTACATTTTACTTTATCTATACAAATATTAGCATACTTTATTGTAGCCTTACACCGTATATAACCATATACAGGTATTTAGTATATTGTATATAGGTCTAAGCTTATATATTATAATCTTACGTACAATACCATATACTAAGTATGTACAGTACAGTATAACGTACTGTACATAAGACTTAAAGTTTGTATACATTAACATAAAGAAGTACTGTACAGTACATGCTTAAAATACAAACAAGAAGTAAGGCTAGCATAATCTAACAAAAGTAAGATTTGCTTAGTATAATTTAATATAAGGCTTCCTACATATAACATAAAGCCTCAAAAGGTAACAGAAGTTTCTACTTAATTTTTTTTTGATTGGATTAATTATAATAATTATATTAAATCAAAAATAATTAAAATAAATAATAAAAATTTAATTAAATAAAGCCAGATATATAATTTATTTTAAAAATAAATATCTTTAATTCATCGAAACTCGGATTTACACAAAATAAGTATTTTTTTTTTTTTTTATAAATAAAAATGCAAAATTTATTATTTTATTTTTATCTTCTGTTTTTGAATTAAGAATAAAGCGTTTAAATTATAGTTTTTATAATATTCGTGACATTCTTCTTGCTTGGAAAGATGAATTGCAAGTGATAAGCTTAGTTTAATATTAATGTTCCACTTAATTCACTTACTAAATTTTATTTAATGCTATATTTTGATTTTAAAATATTAAATTCGTGTTATTTAAAAAATAAAATACATTAAAAAAATTTTTTTAGTTAAAAGTTTAAGGTTTTTTAGATCGATTCGGCTTAAGAGTGTATTTCAGTTAATTTATATTAATTTAAATAAAATAAATTAACTTAAATTTATTTAAAATTATTAAATTTAATGAATGTAAAGATTAATTTATGTATTTTTTAAAATTTCATTGTTCAAAAACACAAAAATTTTATCTGATATTGTGTTCTGAATATATTAGACGTGATTAATTTGAAATTTTTTGTTCAAATAATTTTTATTTTTGAATGTTTTATATATTCAAAAATTAGCCCAAAAATTAATTTACAAAATTTTTAAGATTTTTAAAGACTTTTTAAAATTAATTATCAAAAAAATCTATAAAACAAATTGAGAAATTCATACATCTAAATAGCATAAATTTTAAGATGTTTAATTAATTTTTTCATAAAAATTATATAAATAATTTTAAGGTTTGCAACTAATTTTTTAAAATTAAAATTATATTTATCACAATGAATTAATAATCATTTAAAATCATTGGATTTAAATATTATAGATTCATTAAAGTAACTTTAAAAGTAGAAATAAAGTATTTAATTATTTATTTTAAGATATCCGAAGATATAAAATTAATTATTTTACCTTCAAATAACTTTACAATTAATAATTAAGTTATGCTAATTAAATTACTATCGATGGATTCAAAATCAATAGAAACCAATTAAGACTGATAAATGATTTCAATTAATAATTTTAACAAATTTTATAACAAAGTTATTTAATTAAAATTAATTGTGTAATTTCCAGACAAGTTTCTGTATTTTGGGGATAATTTATCACAATTTAACAATTTCGTTTTTTAATTCTTAGAATTTCTTACTACAAAATTTATTTTATTTTATTTATTTTTTAATTGAAAACTTAATATTTAAAAAGTATGTGTTTAAAATAATCATTTAATTATATTATTTTTTAAAATTTAAACTTTAATTTTTTCGTTTAGAAAGTTGTACAGACGTTAAAATTTAGTGAGCTTTTAGAATATTTTAACATTATTTTAAAGTAAATTTTTTTATTAGATTAAGTTAGGCTTTAGTTTATTTTATAAAAAATAAACCAAATTTTATATAATTTTAACTAAAAAATTTTTACGGGTTTACTTACAGAACAAGCGAAATATCTGACATCATCCATGGAGTTACTACAATAATTAGGATCTCCAATGATATTATTGGAAGTGGTCCATGTAGATCCATTAGAATACCTGGAGATTATGGTGTATCCTTCAGGATATCTCGAAAGATCCGTCAAATCCTGATTAGGATCTTCAAAATATATTCCAGAATCATCTTGTTCTTCGAGTAACTGCTGTAGCCGTTTAATATAATCGATTGCAGATCTCAAAGTTTCCACTTTGCTCAATTTTTTACTTTTGTTGGAGTGAGGTATGTACTGACGTAATCTTGCGAAACCTAAATTGACCAACTTGACCCTTTTGCGCTCTCTTTCGTTCCTTCTAGCCACAGTATTGGGTTGAGAGGGAGCGTACACGTAACTTCGTCTTCTATACGAGTAATCCTGATAGGGGTATGAAACGTACAAGTATTCGGTGGCAGACTGTGTACTTCTGACGTCATCCATCCCGTCCGATATACGGTAGCGTGAATGACGGAAGTACAACGCAACTCCCTTTATGAAACGGTGGCTCCGCCTCCACGGGATGCCCCGTGTCAGATCGTGACACATGCTGTGTGCTTAAACAACGGCACGATCTAAAGAAACACACCACATCCTCCTCTTCCTTCGATTCGGGTTTACCATATATCGCGCACCGAACATTACCTTGATTGAAATTTCCGGGATTTGCCATTAATTATTTTTGCGCTTTTTCGTGTATACACGCGTGAAGTTTGCTATTAAATTATTTATAGAACATGATATATTTATTATTTTTAAACTTGTTCAAATTTTTTTTAGAACTGTAAAGATGTATAAATAGATTTTTAGAGGAATTTTTCTTATTTTTATTTCCTATTTAGTAACTGACGCATCTAATGCGGCACATGTCGCTAAATAGTGTCATATGCGTCAAATGTCAATAATAATAATAAAAACCAATTTTCATAATTTGATTTTAATTAATATTTCCATTAATTATAAAAAATTTAATTTCTTCGGAGGTTGATAAAAATTCAAGTGTTTTATTAAAATAAAGCGATAATAAATGCGAAATTGTATTGATTTTTCTGTTTAGGAATTAAAAACAATTATAGCGAGTAATAGTTTGTCTGATTTCTGCTCGTACTGTACGTCTTTGATGAATATGTATGAAAGTATTCGAAATGATAACATGAATTTTCTAAGGTAGTTCATCAAAGTTTGCTTAGGGTGGGAGCAGGAATTCGGTAACTCAATGCAAAATTTAAAAAAATAAATATAAATAAAAACTTAACCAAGAAGTTCAATGATTACTACACAAAATTTTCATAAAGTTTAACTAAATATCATAATAAAATTTTCACAAAATTTCATCAAAATTTCAAGACCACTTACATAAACTTCCAGAAAATGTCATCAAAGATTTGGTATTTCCATATAAAATTTTTAAATAAATAAATAAATAGATATAAAAGATTCAGAAATTCATATTAAAATTTTTCAAAAATATTCGGAATAAATAAACAAAATGTTGAAAACTTTGAGTAAGAAATTCAATGGTTCCTAGAAAAAATTAGATTAAAAGTTTCAGTTTCTAAAACTTTCAAGAAATTTTTGGAAAAAAACCAGAAATATTTAACTCTATGTCTTTAATGTTAATTATATAATTAATAGTTTTAAAAATAAATAGACCTATATATTGAAATTGTCTGAAAGCAGTAAAAATGTGTTAATATCTCCGAAAAATTAATAATAAAATTAAATAGTTATAACTGTGTATGAAATAAGCTCATTTAAGAAATTTAAAATATGTCTTAAATTACTTTATATATTTTTTAATTATAATTTTCAATAGTAATCTATACATTGTGTTACAAAAGCCAGTTAACATAGTTAATTGACTGCTATAACTCGGTTTGTGCCATTTTAAATGTTTTTTCTAATGTTTCATAGATATGAAATAAATATAGTTAATTTAACATAAAAATGGAGTTTTGAAACTCTTCGAAAATGGTTCATTTCTGTGAAAAGTCTAAGAAATTCTATAATATATTGAAATTTTTTGATTAATTGTTAAACATTTATCGAATATCTTAAATTTTAATGTCAATTTTCTAAAGATTATTTAATTCGAAACAATTTAAAATATTTATAAAACTTTTTTGATTTATTTATAAATTTGAATAACATTTTATTTATAAAAGTCGTTTTTAAACAAGTTTTAATTATATAAACATCCCTGCAACTCGCGTTTAAACTTTCATAAATTATAATTTCTTTATAAATTTATTATAAGAAAAGTTTTTGAAAAGTGTATTTTTATAAATGTATATTCTAAAATATTGCAAAATACTTTATTTTACTGATAGAAAAATACGACTGTATAATATTACTCTTGCCTCTCTACAAAGATCCAGACGTCGCAATGATGTTCCTATGATAACTGAAGTTTAATAAAAATTCAATCTTTATGCAGTGATTAATAATTAATTGTAGATAAATAAAAAGTTCTAAAAATTCCATAATTTTAATAAAGAATTTATTAAAACATTGTTTTTTCTTGGCCAAATCATACTCATATATACAGATATGGCTCTCATTGGTACTGAGTTACACAAAAATCTCTTTGCATGTTTATGTTTAAAAACATTAGTATTATTTCTCCATAAAAAATAACATTATACTGAATGTAACAAAGAGTTAGTTATGAAGTTTTTGTAATTAATTTTTAATTAGTTCCATATTCCACGATTATAATCAGCCTAAAATAGATAGAATCGTGAATATATTGAGAATTATCAAATATTTCATTATTTTTCTATTATAAAAACTACACAAAAATTTACGAACTTTTTGTGTAGTTTTTATTACATGATAATTTGTATAGCATTAAATAATATTAATTATAGGATTTTTAATTTTCCGTCAGTCTAGATGGCATTTTGAATCTGCCAATAAACTAGAAGATTGTAGGCTTAGATAGGGTTCATCTTAAAAAATTTTTTAAAATTATTGTAATAATTAATTTGGAATTATATATGTTGAAAGTACAGTATATGAAAGTAGTCGCATAATATACCAAAAGTCTGCAAAAGTGTAGTTACAGAAGTATACAAAGTGTAGTCATATAACACATCAAAAGTGTATGAGTAGTCTCGTAATACGCCAGAAGTATGTAAAAATGTAAAATGATTTAATGAGCCAAAAATGCATAAATATAAAAAATTTATGAATGAAAAATTAAATTTGAATTTCAGCTTCTCAATTATTGCAAAAGGCTGAAATGACTTAATGTTTTTTTGAATTTTAATCGAAGACTAAACACGAAAAAAAGAGGTGATGACATAATTATATCTATCAGTGTACGCACTTCGCACTCAAATATAATCTATAAACTAGCTCTTCTCAACAGGTAAGAGTGAGTGACAAGACCTTACCTGTCAATACGCGGCTGCCGTGTGCAGGTAGGTGTTGGAGGAGGGGATGTTTGGTAATTCGGCTTCTTATTAATCCATGCCATAAGTTTCTTATTGGTTAGCGGCCTTGTCACACAATGGCCTTTTCTATCAAGTAAGAGGTTAGTAGTACAATTTTACTATCGCTTGCATGTCCAACCTGTGATTATATTCGCACGAGAATCGTGAAAAGTACCCCCCTTGTTGGGAATGCGAAAATTGGTTGTCTTGCCCTCTTTCCTCTCCCCCATTGCACAATATTGTCTGCAGTCGGCTTCTCTTGATATCTTTTAATGTTATACTGATGGCTATTTGTTCGGAATGTTTCAAAAGTAGTTACAAAATGAAGGATGAGAGTATATTTTATGGGTAATACCCGAATTACTTCTTGCATAAACGTGCTCTTATATGCATTTTAAAGCATATTCTTTAATCATTTATTCAATTTTAATGTTAAGGGCAATTAATAAATTGTTTTCTTTTATTATTAAAATATTTATATATTTTTAGAGATAAACTTTGTAGTTAACTTTTTCTGTAGAATGTATAATCGTGTCTCTGTAGTAGTTTGTTTTTGATATATGCTTTTAAATTTGATAAATTTATTTTAAAACTTTTGTTATTTTTTAAAATGTTTACAGTTTATTCCATTTAAATTTTGATTTTAAATATTATTACTTTTGAACTTTTTAAATTTTGATTGTGAAATATCTTAAATTTTGC